>NC_092804.1:85703716-85798716 GCF_040954645.1 Diabrotica undecimpunctata | reverse complement strand
TTACAGGAATTATTAATAAAGAAACAAATGGGGCAACCAGAATTGATAAATCAAGTACGAAAGTGGAACACACACTTCGACAAGAAACATTCGGATGCAATAGAATTCTTAGAGAGGATAGACGAATTAAGCTTGGCCTACGAGATCGATAAACAAGATCTGCTAAGAGCATTACCAGAATTATTAGGAGACCACGCTTTGTTATGGTACAGAAACAATAACAAAAATTGGAAGTCATGGACAGATTTCAGCGAAGATTTTAAAAAAGCTTTCTATCCCAGGGGATATTTGCTACAACTAGAAGGGGAAATCCGAAACAGAAAACAGAGACAGAACGAACCAGTAGATAGATATATCACGGAGATTCAAACATTAATCAGACGAGAAGGATCTTTTTCCAAAAACCAAGAACTCGAAAGGATATACAAACATTTGTTACCAGTATAAACTTAATGCTCGCCGCCGGGATTTCGGAAACTTAGCCGAATTAAAGGATTTAGCCCAAGAATACGAAGCTCTAGAAGACGAAAAGACCCGAGCAAATCAGATTTGCCGTGGAAACTGGAGACGCACGGACCAAGCAGAGTACGATGCGAAAACGGCATGCTTTAGATGCAAGATGCCAGGTCACAGCCGTAAAAACTGCAAAAACCCATGGAAAAAGTTTTGTTCGCGTTTCGGCAGAGAAGGGGTTTACAGCAGCGACTGCTGTTTCAGGCGTCAGGGAAACGAATTACAGACTGGAGAAACAAGGAGTCGTCCCAGTCTGTAAAACAAGATTCGACTCCATTCGTTTTCGCCGTTAAACAGCCAGCAAGCAATGACATTCGACTGTTCACATCACTAAAAATAGGGCAAAGAACATACAGAGCGCTCATCGACACAGGAACTACTAAAAATTACGTCGGGGATAGAATAGCTCAGATATACAAGGACTCCCTAGATAGCTACAGCGGGAGAACAAGACTAGCAAATGAAGCGTCAATTGAGCTTAACCAGAAGTTGACAATTGAATGCGAGATCGATAAGTTACAAACCCGACAAACATTCATAGTAATGCCAGGGTTGACGGAAGATGCCCTACTAGGAGTGGAATTCCTCAGGAACCATTCTATCGAACGTAAATTCGATAAACATACGACCAAACAATACATACAACATCAAGAAGAGACATGTAACACTTTAAAAGACTCCACTCAAAATACGGAGTTAGAAAGGTTCCTAAGAAAAGAACTAAGGGAGTTTGAGAACATAACAGGACCCACCAACTTAATAAGACACGAAATAAAATTGAAGAAAAAGTGCGATCCAGTCAAGCAGCCTTATAGGCGGCACAATCCCGCAATGCTACAGATCATCAACCAAGAAGTAAACAAGATGTTAAAAGAAGGAACCATCGAACCCTCCACAAGTGGTTGGAGTTCACCGATTGTACTAGTTAGGAAAAAGGATAACTCGTACAGATTTTGCATTGACTTTAGAAAAGTCAACGAACTATCAGATAAGAACGCATATCCGTTACCCAGAATATCGGAAATTCTGGATAGACTTAAGGAAGCAAATTTTATATCGACCCTCGATTTGAAACAGGGATATTTTCAAATACCCCTAGAAGAAGCAAGCCGCCCAGTGACAGCATTCAGCGTACCCGAAAAAGGCCATTTTCAGTTCAAAACCACCCCATTCGGACTGCATTCCGCAGGAGCCACTTTCCAACGCCTACTGGATAAGGTAATACCTCCCGATATGAAATTTGCGTTTGCCTACTTGGATGATATTGTAGTAATATCTAAAACGCTCCAAGAGCATTTAAATCACCGACATGAAGTTTTTCGGAGATTGAAAGAAGCCAGATTACAGCTGAACTTCGAGAAATGCACGTTTTGCCAGTCAGAACTCAGATACTTAGGACATCTGGTTGGAGCAGAAGGAATAAAAACTGACCCGGAGAAAACCAACGCTATAACCGGACTTACAGCACCGAGAAATGTGTGTCAACTCCGCCGGTTCCTAGGAATAACATCGTGGTACCGCCGATTCATAGAGAACTATTCGACAATAGCAGGACCGCTAAACATGCTTCTGAAGAAGAAGATAAGATGGAAATGGACCGATAAGCAGGAAAACGCGTTTGAAGAGCTAAAATCAAAACTTACATCGGCCCCAGTATTAGCATGTCCCGATTTTTCGAAAACATTTTACCTGCAAACAGATGCGTCGAACTGTGGACTTGGAGTTGCACTAACACAGAAATACGACGGCCAGGATAAAGTAATTGCATATGCTAGTCTAACCCTCACACCAGCCGAGACAAAATATTCCACAACGGAAAAAGAATGTCTATCCATCGTGTACGGGATAAAGCAAATGAGGCCGTATATAGAAGGATACAATTTTAAGGTCATATCAGACCATCAGTCCCTCAAATGGCTGAAGAACCTTAAAAACCCGTCAGGTCGATTAGCCAGGTGGAGTTTAGAACTGTAACAGTACGAT
The DNA here is from genome assembly GCF_040954645.1 of Diabrotica undecimpunctata. NCBI lineage: Eukaryota > Metazoa > Arthropoda > Insecta > Coleoptera > Chrysomelidae > Diabrotica > Diabrotica undecimpunctata. The sequence continues at coordinate 85,796,220 of NC_092804.1, read as the reverse complement.
TTCGAGGTAATATATAGAAAGGGAGTCCTCAACAAGGTAGCAGATGCTTTGTCACGACAACCACAAGAAAACCAGAGCGAAGAACCAGAGTCGGAATTATTAGCATCAGAACTGGAATCATGCAGTTGGTACGATAATTTATATAGGAAGGTACTCCAGAACCCAGACGATTTCGGATTTCGGATCCCAGACGGATTCACAAATATCAAACGGGAAATTATATAAATACGTTTGGAGCAGCCGTAATTTAGCCGACCCAGAGTTTAATAACCCATGGAAATTATGCGTACCAAGATATAAAAGGAAAGATATTTTTTAGGAAAATCATGACTCGACCACAGCAGGCCACTTTTAGGAATTGCCAAAACAATTTGCCGAATAGCGCAAAAGTACTATTGGCCTAAGATGTTTAAACAAATTGCAGACTACGTTAGAGCCTATACGAAGTGCCTCCAATATAAACCGTCTCAAATGCAACCAGCCGGGAAAATGCAACCGTACACTGTAGAAACGCCTTGGCATAATGTCTCAGTTGATTTAATGGGACCATTCCCAAGTTCTGCAAAAGGAAACATTTTCTTAATAGTCGTGCAAGACCGGTTTACCAAATGGGTCGTCGCTCAGCCAATAAGAGCAGCATCTACGAACTCAATCATCGACACTCTACGATCAAAGGTAGTCATGCAATTCGGTATCCCGAAGAAAATCATCTCGGACAACGGCGCGCAGTTCACAAGCGGAAGTTTTAAGGCGTTCCTAAAGTCCTATAACATAAATCACATTCTAACACCGCCGTACTCACCTCAATGCAATCCAGTAGAACGAAAGAACAAAGTACTGAAAACGATGATAGCTACTTACGTGGAGGATAACCATAAAGACTGGGACAAATTCATACCAGAATTCTGCTACGCCATAAATTCGTCAAGACACGATTCAACAGGATTTTCACCAGCGCTTCTTAATTTCGGAAGGGAATTAGACACAACAGAGGCGACAAATGGACAAGAGATACAGGGGTATGCAGAAAACTTAAACAAGTTAGAAGCGTTAAGAGAACTAGCGAAAGTGCACATGGAACACGCTTTCGAGGACCAAAAGAAATATTACGATCTAAGACGAAGAGACTAGCGGCCACATCCAGGAGATCGAGTCATGAAAAAGGAACACCATCTATCATCGGCTAGTGCAGCTTTCAACAGCAAACTAGCGCCGAAGTACTCAGGACCATACATAGTAATGTCAGTGATATCACCAGTAATAGTAAAACTGAAATTGGCCGATAGTAGTAGCCGCAAGCAGATGACGGCGCATGTAAAAGATTTAAAACCATGGGAGGGGGGAAATGTTACTACAGAAATCCAATCCCTACCACAACCAAACGGTATTTAAGTGGCAATGCTAGCAAGCAGAATTCAGTTCATCAACATCAAACATGGAAGACATATTAGAGATACCGGAAGAGATGACCCCTCCGGGAACGCCAGAGAGACCCGAACTACCCGTGACACCAGGAAAAGACGCGAAGAGGATCATGAAGAGGTTCCACGAACTTTTTGGGATACCACCAACCCCACCGAGGAAGAAGAGCGTACCTGATACTAAAACGGGACAAGAAGCCCAATCCGCGTCCACTCCAGGAGAACCTGAACCCGGGAAACACGCCGATCTTATAGAGATCTTCCCAAAACACCTGATCGAGAGGGGGACCAAAAGATACAGGATATGCTGTCACAACGGGAAGAAGATTGTGATAAAGATACCGAGAGGGATAGATGGCATCACGAGGCTGTAGACACCATATACACAAAAAAAAAGGTATGTTACTTTTTTTTTTTTTCAAAGAGAAAGGGGTGTAACGATGCTCTGATCGCTTAACAGTTCGAACCGTGGGAGTGTCAATATTTGCGCATCCACTTCTACAACGTGACGGCGAAGTGGGAATCAGAACGGCTATTTAAGGCGTGTGAATAGCGGAATTAGATAGTCTTGTAGCTAGCGCTCTAGGCTCCCTGACTCGCCGGTGTAGTGAACCTGCGAGCCATTCTGGACAGAGAGAGTTCCGTATTAAGGATCGTACTCTGTCCCTAACCAAGCAACACCCATCGGTATTGCGTATTGAGCATTACCGTGGATCTGCACAGAACCAACCGGGACAGAGAGATTTCCGTATTGAGGATCATACTCTGTCCTTAGCCAAGCGGAACCCGTCGGCATTGTGTATTGAACATTGCCATGGGTCTGCACAGCTAAATATTTTGTTTGCGAGCATATTCGGAGCTTTCGCTGAATTGAAGCGAAAGCTAGTATAAATCTGCACGCGATCGATTTCCCCCATTTCGTTTCTTATTAGTAGTACTTTCTTTTCTTTTATAGACGTTCGCCGAGGACTTCGTTCATCACGGGATCCAGTAGAATTCGTTTTAGTTTTATTCATTGTATAAGTATACAACGTAGAATTCCTTTTATTTTTATTTATTGTAGATATACTAAATTAATAGATTTATTTTTACTTCAAACCTGTGTTTTACTGAGTCTGTCGCCCCGAAAGAGCTACCCATCACAATATATATATATATATATATAATGAACCAGAAGTATTTGCTGACAACGTAAGGAAGTAAACGTTAAATAGTGGGTTTGCAGCAATAAAAAATGAAACGAGTACTCTTTTAAATTTTTATTCCAAGCTTTCGGACATTGGTTATGTCCTTCATCAGGGAGCTACAAATGTGATGAATAAATTGTTGGCGTTGGTATAATTAATTAAAAAATGTTTCTACTTACAAACTTAATGAGGTTGTATCAACGAAGATGTATTATAATGTTGATAAAATTTATCATAGTCTCTCATCTTTTTTCAATATATAAAAACTATTTTTATGTTTAAAAATTTTAAAAAATTACTATACATCCAAAACACTTAATTATTCTAAATAAATACATGACATTATTTTGACAAAATTCTTTTAAATGTCAATTGATAAATTATTGTTTATGTTATTATTGCATTTATCTAGTAGTAACAAATGAATCATAGAACGGATATTGGTCATCTAAATGAAATGTTCTCATATTTGTTACTACTAGATAAATGCAATAATAACACAAACAATAATTTATCAATTGACATTTAAAAGAATTTTGTCAAAATAATGTCATGTATTTATTGAGAATAATTAAGTGTTTTTGGATGTATAGTAATTTTTTTAAATTTTTAAACATAAAAATAGTTTTTATATATTGAAAAAAGATGAGAGAATATGCTAAATTTTTATCAACATTATAATACATCTTCGTTGATACAACCTCATTAAGTTTGAAAGTAGAAACATTTTTTAATTAATTATACCAACGCCAACAATTTATTCATCACATTTGTAGCTCCCTGATGAAGGACATAACCAATGTCCGAAAGCTTGGAATAAAAATTTAAAAGAGTACTCGTTTCATTTTTTATTGCTGCAAACCCACTATTTAACGTTTAGTTTTATATATATATATATATATATATATATATATATATATATATATATATATATATATATATATATATATGTATATATATATATATATATATATATATATATATATATATATATATATATAAATATATATATAAATATATATATAAATATATATATATATATATATATATATATATATATATATATATATATATATATATATATATATATATAAAGGGTGGTCCTTAAGTAATTGTACAAAAAGAAACCGTAGATTTTGAACTTTAAAATATTGAGATTTATGCCAACTTTCTTTAATAAAATGTTAATATTAACAAAGATACAGGGTGTTAAAGTTGAACTTTAAAATTTTATTTTTCACTATAACTTTTACGTTTCTTAATATTCATGGATACAAATTTACAATTGGATACTTTTGAGTAGAAGAAATTATAATTTTATATATACTTTAATGTAGCTGATATAGGGCGCCACATATGCCACGTATGTGACATATATTTGCGCTTAACTTTTTTTATCTTTAAGTTAGCGGTATTTGTGTTAAAAAATGCTAAGGATACATTATTTTTATAAAGAAAAAGTATACTTGTTAAGAACTTTAAAATTTAACCGTTTTCGAGATAATCGCATTTTATAAGTCAGCTGCTTAATAATTCTTAGTTGTGATATTTGTGTGGTAAAGCACTGAATACCTATGGATAAGCATAATGAATAGTTTTTCCCATTAAAACATTTCAAAGATAATATTTTAAAATCACAAAATGCTTTTGTTATGGCTGCTAAATGTTTTATTGGAGACAGGCTTCTATCTTCTTCTTTAGGTGCCGTGTCCGTATTCAGGCGTTGGCCATCACCATGTTTACAAATTCCTTTCTCTATCGCTTCTATAAGTTCCTATACTGGCTTTGTATTACTTTTTCTCTATTGTAAAATACTGAGGCGAGCGTCACGGAAGAAGTTAAATAGAATTAGAATAGAATAGAAAGATAATTTGTTTAAAATATAAATAATAAATAAATAAATATTAAAATTACCTTATTAAATGTTAAAAGTATTATTTAAAAGATATAGTCTTTTAGCTAGTCTACAGTGACTAGAAAATTTTGACATAGTAGGCTGATGCAACCTATGCTTTTGATAACGAAAAACAAGTCTTGTTTCGATTAATCAGTAATTTTTGTAATATCTAATTTATTTTGGTTTATTAAAGAAAAGCAGAAAATGTCGAGGCGTAATAATTTTTTCAATATGGATATGAGAAGGAATATTTAAAAAGATACCCAAACAGACAAGTTAGGCCGACCGAAAATTATTACGCCTGATCAGGAAGATGAAATAATGATTCGCGTTGACGATGATTCTCAAGTAAGTATAACACTACATTTATCTTCAGCGTTAGGAATCAGCAAAACGTCAGCTTTAAAAATCCTATACTGTAAGCACTTTTACTATTTTACACGTGTGCAAAATCTATTGTCAGCAGATTATCTTTAAGCTGCAGATTTGCAAATGATATCCGAAACAGGTAAAATTTAGACCACTCCTTCGACGATAGAGTATGATTTACTAACGAAGCTACATTTACACACCATGGTCTTTTTAATTAAAAGAAAAATCATTCCTGAGATATTGAATATTATCATCTTAAGAGTAAAAGACATTTTCAACATGAATTTCAAATAAACGTATGGTTTGAAACCATTGGTAATCATTTTTTAGGGCCATGCGAATTACCTTGCAATTTGAATAGGTTGGATTTATTTACATTTTTTACAAAATGATTTTATTGATTTGTTGGAAGAATTGTCATCCAACTTAAAGCAAAATATGTGATTTATATGCAAGATGGCACACCACCACATTATAAAGAAAGAGCAGTGAGAATATACTTAAATACAAATTTCGTGAACGTTGGATTGGTCGTCGTAGTCATATTCCTTGGTCATGTGGTAAGATATTGATATAATTATTTATTCATAAAAAATTCCAAAACAATACTTATTATTATACTTATAATAAATACTGCAGCAGTTTCTTTAGAACGAATGATCTTATTTAATATGAGACGATCTTTTATGGAATGTATTGACAGATGAACTAAATAAAATGGTGGACATATCAAACACTTACTTTGACAAAAAGTTTAATGTTATTTAGTTTAACTATTTCTTAATTTAGTTTATAAATAATATTTTTATTATATAATATATATATTATATAATATATATAATAATAATATTTATTATTATATTACAAATAAGGGCAGAGGAGCGAGCTCCTATTATGCCCAAAAATCAAAAATAAAAAAAAAACATCCTTATAAAACTAATACCAATTATAAAGTTAAGTAAACATAAACAATTAAGTATATCAAACAAAAGTTGAATGGTGAGACAATAAATAAATAAATAAATAATGCTGTCAAACAAAAAAAAATCCTATAAATAAAATAAACCACTATCAAGTTTATTTTTGAAGATGTTAATACTAGTTGCCGATATGGTGTCTTGATCCAAATTGTTCCAGATATTAAAGATTCTATTTGGCAAGAAGTTCACCCTGGACCTTGCAGTAGTTTGTTCTTTTTTCAATTTGTATCGATGGCCTCTTAATCTTTCGTCTTGATTCAAAGTGAATATGGTGCTTAGGTTCCCAAAGTTATGTTTTAAAATACGGAAGGTTATAATTAGATCACCTCGAAGACGTCGCTGCTCGAATGTCGTAAGATGAGCCATGGATAATCTATCTCCATAGTTAGGTCTTACACGACCGTATGCCAGTCTTGTAGCTTTACGCTGAACATTTTCAAGTAAGATCTTATCGCGAATGAGATCTGGATTCCACACTGGTCCGGCAAACTCAAGAATAGGTTTTGATTATGACTTTATTTTAATATAAAATTTAAAATGTTTGATGTAAAATCCTATTATTCTGTTATTTTGTCAAATCCTATTATTAATTAATCTGCTGATATATTTATTTAATATTTTGCTAACTATAAACTTTAGTTAAAGTATTTTATACCAAAATTTAGAAGTATTGATGTTTTTGTTTATTTTTCCTTGGTTGCCTGGAGTAATTGCGTTAAATCAGAATTATGCAGATGATTTGTAAAAATGCGATTATCTCGAAAACTATTAAGTTTTGAAGTTATAAATAGGTATACCTTTTTTTTGGTAAACTAATGTATCTTTAACATTTTTTATCACAAATACCGGTAGCTTGAAGATCAAAAAAGTTAAGTGCAAATTTATGTCACATATGTGACATATGTGGCGCCCTCTATCAGCTGCATTAAAGTATGCATTAAATTATAATTTTTTATAATCAAAAGTACCCAGTTATAAATTTTTATACATAAATGTTTACAAACATAAAAGTTATGGCAAAAAACAAAATTTTAAATTTCCAATTTAACACTCTATATCTTTCTTATTATCAACATTTTATTAAAGCAATTTGGCTTAAATCGTAATATTTTAAAGTGTAGAATCTACTGTTATTTATTTTTCTACAATTACTTAAGGACCACCCTGTCTATATATATATATATATATATATATATATATATATATATATATATATATATATATATATATATATATGTATATTTATATATATATATATAAATATATGTATATATATATATATATATATATATATATATATATATATATATATATATATATATATATATATATATATATATATATATAAAGTACTCGTAAGTGAATGGGATGTTTTCGGTCAATTTGGAGATAAAAAAGACAAGAGTTGTGCTACTTTATCTATTTATTGAAGACGTTTCGCCCACTGTTCAATGAGCATCATCAGTTCATCTTTAAAAGATCTGTAGCATTAAAATGTTATTATTGTGAAGAAACATCAAAAATCTACTAAATACATCAGCAAAAACACAGAAACACAGAACGCCGAAAGATCCCCAATTTAAGTAATTTTATATTAATTTTTTTATAATTTGACTTTTGAAAACATTGATTGATTATAAAATCTATCAAAAATCTAACATTTGTGATATATATAAATGTTCTTATCTAATAAATGTTTCTCTGAAAATTTTAATATAATTTTGATAAAATTTTTCTTAACAAAAAACATTTGAATTTATAAATTACTAATTACGCTATTCTAACTTATTTATAAATTCAATTGTTTTTGTGTTAAGAAAAATTTTTCAAAATTATGAATTTTTTTTCTTTCTAGTTCAACTTTATAAGATATTTTATCTTTTTTAGCAACTCTTGATAATAATTGTAAACACAATTAAAAGCTCGAGATAATAAATAGTTAACCAATAGCCCTTTTATTGACTCCAACCCATCGAAAACATTTATATATATATATATATATATATATATATATATATATATATATATATATATATACTTTCCGTGTATAAATTTGTATCAATATACTGTTTTAACGTTATTTCTATATGCTCTACGTCTTCAGACAATCGGATAGATAAAAACTCATATACGGAAAGCCAGCGATTGTGTTCTGGTATTTTCAATTCTCCAGTGGTAGCTGCAAAAAGCGCCATCTATTTTGGTATACTTAAACAAAAACGGCTGTTGTTTTCTGTCTTTTTGAGCTGTACGAAATGTGTATATGATTTACAAATTTCAACAAGAGCTTTGCTGCGTACTATAAGTTGTAATTCTGGTCTAGTCACAGTATGTCCATTAAGTTCGACTCGAGCAGCCGAACAGTACGGACGTGAGAGAGAAGCGTGCTTAGGTGGGGGCGACTGACCTATTGTCAACGGAGCTTTTCAGCTCCCGGTGGATAAGACACCGAGTGTGGCATAGGCACTTGTCCTACATATTAGCGAAAAGCGGATGCGAGGTTGTTACTAGTTAAACCGTCGAGGAGCTGTTTTTATAGGCTCCTCGTGGAGGCTATAATAGCTTCGCGTTTGCGAAGAATTCGGGATCACCTCAGTGTGTCGTCAGGGATGACACTGTAAGGCCTTGACATTTGACAAGGTCGGACAGAAACGGCCCCTGCTCCTGAGGTGTGAGAAACAGGAAGAGGATCCCTCACTGTGAATACAGGGAGTGAACTACCGCGAGGTACCTGGGACGGCACCCAGTAAGCCGTACTGACAGCGGTCAGTCGGTGGAAAAAAAATAGAGTCGTCTAAGTAGAATTTTCTTATATCTTATGAACTATTTGTTCACTGCCTTACGGTAATATGAGTGATATTCCCCCCCAGAAAGTGTTGTCACGCAGGTGACAACACAAGAAGAAGAAGAGAATGATTTAGCCGAATCATCAAACCCCTCTGTTGACAGCTCGATCGAGCTATATAATAAATTTATTAAATCGACTAATCCCGCGATCGACGACATAGAAATCGTAATATCTGACGATGACTCCTATCTGCCCGAGTCGGAGGAAGAAAAAAGCGAAATCGACACCGATGACGATATCAATACGATGGACGCCATCGACGAAGAGCCGAGCCCAGCTGCAGAATCGCGCGAAGCCCCACCCCCAACTGTAGTAGAGACACAACCCGCCGTGGACAACGTCTCCAAAAATGAAGCCGAGCCCGAAATCGTCAAGAAAATGAAAAGGCTAAGGCCCAAAGAAGACTCTTCGGAAGACGAAGAAGTAAAGAAAAAGGCCAGAGAAATGGCGGAAAGGGAAAAGGCTAATGAGCTTTTAAGGTCGGTCAATGTACTGACGGAACAGATCAAATCCCTTAAAGAAGAAAGCCGTATCCGCGAGGAAAAGGCAAATAAACAAATCCAAGACCTTCTCGCTCAGATGACTGAGCTGAGAAACGAAAACAAAGAAAAGGACAAGGAGATACAAAAACTTGTACAACATATAATGGCATTAACAGCAGCCAAGGAGAAAGAAGAGTCAATAATGGAAATCGACCCGTGGAAAGCCTCCCTCGATAATGACGTTGTAAAGCTAGTGGAACTACGAATCGGTTCACCTCTCCCCGTAAAGCCATCCGGTAGCAAAGGCAAGCCTAAAGAGCCGGAAAGAATCATAACAACCAAAGAACCTGCAGGTTGGACACAAGTCCAAAACAAAAAAGGAAAAAAGACAGGCACCACTACTGAGAAATCAGACAGTAGTGTGAAAACAAAAATAAGCGTCGCCGAAAAGCAGACGCAGATAATAAATCAGCGGAAAGAAATCGAATTTAACAAGGCTGCGAAAGAGGCTCATGAAAGAAGCCAGAAAAAGAAAACTGCCCAAAATAACTTGAGCAAAAATAGCCAAGTTGAAAAAGAAAACGACGTACCAAAAGACTCACCGCAAACAAGCGAGGAGCCTATAGTAAAAGAGCCGAAACCACCGGCGATAATCCTAAAAACTGTAGGAGAACACCAAAAAATCCTGCAGAGAGCAGCCAACCAAGGCATAATATCAGTCAATAAGTTTACACGATCAGGCAGATCGATTGTTATTAACACAAAAACCAGAAAAGATTACCTAGGAATGGTACACATCCTAGAAGAACACAGTCCAAAAGTAGAATTCATCGCATATCCCATAGATAGCGATAAACTAAAAAGAGTCATTATAAAAGGGCTATCTGCTACTACTAGCACAGTAGCAATTAAAGACGAACTATACAATAAAGGAATAGAAGCAACAAGGGTGATCAATATGATCTCCAAAAAAGCTGATAAAAAAGTACTGCCACATTTCATCGTCACCCTCAAAGAGGAAGACGTTGCAAAAATTAAAAAAATATCTGATATATGCTACATGCGCATATATGTGGAGGATGAATTCAAAATCACAAAAGACACCCTACAGTGTTATAACTGTCAAGGGTTCTATCACAGCTCAAAGGCTTGCCATTGCGGATCCAGATGTGTAAAATGCGGAGAAAACCACATCAGTAACGACTGTGAGAAAAGCCGGGAAACCGACCCCAAATGTGCAAACTGTGGTGAAGCGCACACAGCAAATTATAGAGGATGCTCTAAGGCCCCCAAAAAGAAAACACCTGCCCCAACAAGACCGGTAGGAAGACCCATAAACAGCGCTCCAATCAACAAAGGAGTCAGCTACGCACAGGCAGCGAAAAAATCCGCTGAAACCACCTCAGAATCTCCAACACAACCACAAGAAGTGTCGGTACAGGACGCAGCTACTCTCATCGCAAACTTCCATACAGAGTATAATAACAAAATGATGGAAATGATGTCCATGATGGACAAAGCAACAAAAATGATGACTGCATTTGGAGAAGCCGTCCGAAAATGTTAGCAAACCAAAACGAAGATCTACGCATTGGGTCATGGAATTCCGGCGGAATATTCAAAAAGATCAACCTTCTGGATGAAATAATAAACATATTAGAGCTCGATATCGTAGCCCTTCAAGAAACCAAACTAGTGGAAAGGAAAAAAAACAAAATTTCCTCTCTACGATATCTATAGAACGGATCATAGAGCATTATCAGGAGGAACAGCTATATTAGTCAAAAGGGGACTCAAACACGAGCACATCCCAACACCAGACGGACTGGTGACAATGGAAGCCACAATTATTCGACTTAAGGCCAACAACGAAACACTAAAAATAGTGTCAGCTTACGTTAGACCACATGATCCGATTTTCAACGAAGATTTGAGCCTAATACTGAACTCAGAAGAGCCAACTATAATTATTGGAGACCTAAATGCTAGATCTCCCAATTGGTTTGACAGGACGACCAACCGAAACGGAAGATATCTCTGCAACCATCTCGAGAACAGACCGAACACATATGTCATCGGACCAACAGAACCGACATGTTTCCACGGAGAACTCCCTACGTATCTCGACATTGCAATCCTACACAACGTGGGTCAACAATACGAGATACACTCTCTAAATGAAGGCGATTCGACACATAACCTAATCGTCCTGACCCTGGGCGCAACAGAATTGAACTATTTGCAGCCCCACAACAGAAAGAAAACAAGTTGGCCAAACTTTAGAAGAATTGTAAGCGAGAACATCGGTAACATCCCAACAATTAATAATATTACAGAACTAGAAGACAGTGTAATAAAACTAGAACAAACAATAAACAATGCTATCGATGCCAGCTCCAAAACCGAAACAATCACAAGACAAAAAGGAAGATTCAGGGATATAAGTATAGAACTTCAAAACCTAATCAAAGAGAAAAACCGGAAAAGAAGAAGAGCCTACCGCACAAGAACGGTAGAAGACAAAAGGATTGCAAATGAGCTAGACAGGGAAGTGAAAAAACAACTTCAAAATCATAGAAATGAAAGCTGGGACTCCTATATCGATGAGCTAAATCCTAACAAATCCGCCTTCTGGAAGTTATCTAAAATCCTCCGAAAGGACAAGAAACCCATACCTCCCCTACACGGAGTAAACGGGATTGTCCATACGGAAATCGACAAAGCCGAAGTCATGAAGGATGAACTAGAAAGGGCGTGTAGAAACAACGAAGACCCCGACGATGACATAGACTTTGAAGAAGAGGTAGAAAGAACAGCGAGAAGACTTAGAAGGAAAAAGGGCAGAATAGGTATTACACATACATCTCCCGAAGAAATAAAGGAACTTATAAAAATGACAAATGCCAAAAAAGCCCCAGGACCCGACAACATCACAAATAGGGCGCTGAAAAATCTACCAACAAAAGCTATTGTTTATATCACTAACATAATAAACAACATGCTAAAACTACGATATTTCCCAGATAGGTGGAAAGAGGCACACGTAATAATGATTGCAAAACCTGGTAAAAACGGCACATTTCCGGAAAATTACAGACCTATCAGCTTATTATCATCTATAAGCAAGATAGCGGAAAGAGTTATACTAAAAAGACTCAATGAAGAATCACAAATGCTAGGAACCATACCAGAGGCTCAATTCGGGTTCAGAAGCGAACACTCCTGTGAATTACAGGTACTACGACTTACAGAATTCATCACCAAAGGATTTAATGAAAAAATGTACACAGCTACAGCTTTTCTGGACGTCAGCAAAGCCTTCGACAGAGTCTGGCACCATGGACTCATCTATAAAATGAATGAATTTGGTTACAGTGAGGCGATGACATGCCTCCTTGCGTCATATCTTGCCAACAGAAGGTTCAGAGTTCGAATAGGGGCAACCCTATCCGAAGTCGGGACCCTGGAGGCGGGTGTGCCTCAGGGAGCGGTGCTGTCGCCGTACCTGTACACCATCTATACGGCCGACACGCCAAAAGAGCCAGGCTCTCTGTTGAGTCTTTACGCTGACGACACAGCAATAGCTGTTAGCTGGAGAAACCCGGATCATGCAGCTAATCATCTGCAAAGAGCACTAAACAGATTCCAAAGATGGTGCATAAAATGGAAAATAGCCCTAAATCCAGATAAAACACAGGCTGTAATGTTTAGTCACAGAAGAAGTGTACCAAATCGCGAAATTACAATCGAAAACACCCCAGTAGACTGGACCAACCAGGCTAAATACCTAGGGGTACATCTAGATAAGAATCTAACGTTCACTGAGCACATCAATCAGCAAATCCGCAAAGCCAAAGCGTTGAAAAGTCAGCTCTCAACACTTATTGGAAGGAAAAGTAAACTACGATTTAAAACCAAAATCAGGGTTGCGAATAGTATTATCCTGCCAGTCCTAACATATGCATCCGCTGCGTGGGGACACACCTGTAAAACAAACAGGAAAAAGATACAGACTACTCAAAATCAAATAGTCAGAGATGCCCTTAAGATACCAAGGTACGTACCCTTGAGATATGTATATAGAGACTCAGGACAAACAAGAATCCTACGCACGCTAGACGAGAGAGCATATGAAATTTTTAACGGACTAAGAAACCACCCCAGCAGAATGTTAAGAGAGCTGACTAACTACAATGAAAACACAAGGACGGTACACAGAAGACCAAAACAACAGATAGCTCGATATAGGGAGAACCCGAACGAATAAATAAAGAATGAGATGGTTGCAAGAAGAACGAACAAAGAAATGCAGTCAATCAGAAAACACACCAAAAAAAACTCTGGCGAGAGGGTACGCTTTTCTTTTTTAGGTTTTTAGGTTTTTAGGTAATTATAAGTCCAATATACACCGGGGTGTGTGAGAGCATTATACACTTGGGAATGCACACCCCAATACACGCACACAAATAGGATTAAGGAAAAAAGGAAAGAATTGTTGCCCAGGCATTTTATAGTCCCGACGCCACAAGGAAGTCCACAAAAAAAAAAAAAAAAAAAAAAAAAAAAAGTGTTTTCTGATTAAATAACGTAAATTCATATTGATACATTCATACTTTTCATTAAACCGTTTAACGTAAATTTACCTTATATAGCAAATATAGAAGGGGCCCGCCAGGCCTTCTATATACCGCTCCGCGGACTAGGCCCTTAAGGCAGATCGAAATGAAAGATCTACTCGCGAAATCCGAGCACTGAGGTCATGTGCGGCATGCATGGGCTTGGTGGCCGGACCCCTCTCGGGTGCTCAGCCGGCGAGGAGAACAAAATTTATTTTGCCAAATCGGCGGCTGAGTGACCGAGCACACACTCTTTTCCGGACATAGAGTCATCAGCTCAGGCTGATGGCTCTATGGTCGGAACACACGCTCTTTTTTCTTTTTTTAGGGACTCAAGTCCCGACGTAAAGCTAGAGTAAAATCAATTGAGTCAGTAAAGTAAATAGGGAGAAAAGCCTAGATGTGGCTACCCCTACAGTTAGGTGGCATAACCACATTCACTAAAAACCGAGGATGTCCTATTACCCAGGGCATCTTAAGTAAATTTCAGATCATAAGCCTCCTCACGTAAGTCACACGATGAGGAGGGGTGGTGGAAAAGCCTGGGGGTCAGATAGGTACCACTTCGACTAGCGAGGTGTGACCGGTTTGATCTTCGGACATGTGGATCCCATTCTTACATTGGTATACACATGTTCCTAGGGGCAGGGTTGATCACTGCGTGTGTGTGTGTATGCCCATTATTGAGAGCACAGCCATCAACAACATATTTCTTTCGAAATTATCCAAAAACAATAATACATGGAACTTCTGCATTAAAAAACATTACCTCCTTCTTCTACAGGTACTAATTTTTTTATAATTTTCAGCGCGGGAGTAGCTTAGTTAATTTAACTCGTTTTAGTTTTCCTGCAACTAAAGAAATTCGAGAGGCATAGAGATATTGTTTTGCAATATAAAGGAAAAATAAATCCACAAGGAAACTAAGTTTCTGTAGCTGGCTGTATACTATGTATTAAAAATCATTTATAAAAGGTATATAATTAAAACACCCTATCCAGCTACATCACAGAACGTTTTCGGAATTAATATTTCATCATCAGTGTATCTAACTGTACATGTTTTGAGCCACTAAATATTTGGGTGAAAACCCGTTAAATGTTTTTAATTTGAATTTAAGTTACATTATTTGATCTTATGGGCTCTGGTATTTAAGTTAAAATTAGAATTGATAACATGGCAACTTAAGACTCCACTGGAGATTGTTGGTCCTGAGACAAAGTGTCTGCAAGGTCTTGTTAATAGCAACTTAAAAAAAAAATACCTAAAATCCCTCGTATGTGTAATTTGCATTTCACTGAACTTTCGCTAGATAGAGAAAACTCGTCGTGTAAAATATATCTAAAGAAAAATACTGTACCCACTAAGGTACAATAAATAATTTTTATAGCCATATACATGCAATATAATTACTGTATTATATATTTCTAGAATCTACCAATTTTAAAAAATACTGCCATGTGTAAAGAAACAATGTTGAAATATCAGCTATTCCACACCAACCAGAACCTAAAATACAGGTGAGTTTTATGCCAACCAATCAAGCTAACTGACTCTAAGGTGAATTAACTTAATTTTGTAACATTTATTATAATATATTTGCAGATATATATACATTTTTGCAGAAACCTTTAAAAAACGCACAAGAAGCTAGTGGAAGTTCTGGCATTAGACAATTAACTAGTTACTGCAAGTCAAGAAAAGAACAAGTAAGTTTTTACTACTTAAAAATAAACAGCTATTCAGGGTGTCAAAGCCTGACCTGAAAACGTTCGCACTTACTTTAAATTTTTATTCCCCAAAAGCCTACAGTTTTGTCCGTGATACTTTTAACTCCACACCCAAAAACAATTTCTAGATGGTACCAAAACTTAAATGGGAACGCAGGATTTACTGCCGAAGTATTTGAATTATTTAAAGTAAAGGTACAATTCAGAACAAACGATTGTGTGTAGTTTAACTATAGATGAGATGGCCATTCGTCAGCAGGTACAATGGGATGGAAAGAAACTAGAAACACTACGGCTACGTTGATTTTGGTGTTGACATTGAAACTGAATGCAATTTAGTTGCTAAAGGTGCATTTGTTTTCATGTTAGTTATTATTAATGACTCGTGGAAGTTACCGCTAGAATATTTTCTAACTGACGGGCTAACAGGCGTTCAAAAGAAAAGGTTATTACTTCAGTGCTTAAGCCTGTTTCATGAAGCAGGTATTCAAATAGTTTCTGTTACTTTTGACGGGACAGCCAATAATATTACAATGGCTAAAGAATAAGGATGTATTTTTGACATAAACAATTTGAAATCTGCCTTTTTAGATCCTAAATCAGGTCATGAAATCGCCGTATTTTTCTATCCTTGCCATCTGGATAAACTGTTACGCAATACTTTAGGAGATAAATTATTTTTACATTAAGAAAAGAGCGCGTATAATACAAAAATCAAAAAATGAAAGTAAGATTAGCAACACAACTACTTGGCAATTCTGTAGCTGATGCTATTGGGTTCTTAAATGAAAGATGGCAAATAGAACAGTTTAAAAACTCCGAAGCAACTGTTAAGTTTATTCGAATTAATAATAAATTATTTGATATATTTAATTCTGGAACTATTTACCAAAAGGGATGCAAGCAACCTATAAATGAAAAAAATATGTTTCTATTGAAACATACTTGTAACTTGTATGTAACTTCTTAGAGAAAACCTGAGATTATTTGAAATCACTTGCAGTTATAGATATGAAATGTATGAAATGCATGTGAAAATAACAGAAAAATGAGTATTATCGGTTTTTTTGGTTTGAATTAAAAGTTTAAGACATTAATGTAAAACATTAATTACAACAAAATTGATAGTGTACATTCCTACATACAAGCTGAGCTAAGATCATATAGAATTATTCTTTGTATTGATTAGATCGATGAAAAGTTACAATAATAATCTAGCAGTGAGACGATTTAAAAGCTGCATGAAGAATGATGCTGCCTCCTGAATTAAGAGATTTATACATGGGCAATTATTATATTTCTTTAGAAATGATTTCAATTATGAAACCTGGTGAAATAATACATAAATCATGTAGCAACGAGAGGATAGTTGATGAATTTGATGACGCATTGGGAGAGACCAATAATCTGTCAATATAAAAAAGAAGTAATAACGTACATTTCTGGGTACGCAGAATTGCAGCCTAGTTAAAATGCGAGAACTGTATTGAGAGCCTGTGTGGAGACAGAACTGATTTTTTGAGTTCTTTTATTAATCAGAAAGATAAAGGGAATGCATTAACTTACCTTTCAGCGGATGTTAATTTAATTTGTAGCACTACAGAAAAAGTTTTACAGTATCGCATCAACATAGTTAAAAGAATAAATGTAACCGTTGTAAGTAACCAAGTGTGTTATACTCATTTAAATATAAAACTTTTTGAGAATAACAAGGCCCATTTCTTGGAACAAAACTTTTTAACATCACATTTTTCCAATTTGGTTAAAATTAATGTGTTAACTTACATCAACATTAGAATACACCATTAAAACCAAAATTTATTAGATAAGACTGTCAATAAGTACTGTATAATAAATTGACATTATTTTCTAGTGCTAATATCACTAATGTTTCGTTCTCGTAGAACAGTCCGGTTTAGTGGGTACTACAGAAAATTTGTAAAAGGTGTAAAATGCTGTTTGTGCCAATCTAACCTACACTTCAAATGTGCAAATGTTGAAGAAAATATTGATGTTAATGACTTTGAGTGCGAAAATTGTGACATTTTGGATAATGACTTCTACGATGCCATTAAGGATTTTTTAAATACCGGTAAGTTTAATCCAAAATTATTTATCTATATCTTTAAACAAAACCATGATTTAATTAATGGACTTAAAAATAAAATAAAAATTCTAAATTGCTAAATGAAACTATAAAATAAATTAAATACAGTTAACCATATTGATTCAAATGCAGATATTTAATATAAAACCGGCTCGGCCGAAACCAAACCAGAACGATAAAATTTTCTACAAAAACTACATTAACAAATTTAGCACCTACTACTAAATTCAACCAAAAAATGCCACTGAGAAAATATAATAAACACATCTGATAATCCTTCTAAAAGTTCTAATTTTTCAAAATATAAAAAATGAAAGTAACATAACAGTATCAAACGGGGGTAACACAATTACAGATTCATTAGAAATAGCCAATACTTTTAATCGGTTTTTTAAAAATGTTCCATTAGAAGCCATTGCGCCCATCCCAAAAAAAGCTGAAAGTACATACATTTGTAACTCCCAATCCCAACTAAGATACGGGATTTGTTTTTGGGAAACAAGTAGCCATTTTAATGAAGTATTTATTGCACAAAAAAAGAATATTAATGATATCCATAGCCTGTCTTTATATTCTGTAAACTTGTATATTTGTATTTAATATCCTCGAAAATTTTACCAATGGACAAGTTCATAACTTAAATATTAGATATAAGGATACCTTACGTGCCCCAATGTGCAGGGGAAATAATATTTGAGGTCTCCTAGTATACTGGGACAAAGACTTTTTCATACATTACCAATGCGTATAAAATTGTGTAAGAGCATGAAAAGCTTAAAAATAAATTAAAGGAATTTTTTACTGCGCACGTTTTCTATTCAATTGAAGAATTTCTTCAATTTTACATGTTACTCTTTGTGTTATTATTTTGTTTAGTATGTTTGTTTACTTGTTTTTTTTTATTTAATTAACTGACCAATTCTACACAAATTATGTTTGTCTATAAAGGAATAAAGTATTTATTTATTAAATGCATTATTCTCTTGAAAAAAAAATATCACTGATATTCGCAAAACTTGCGAATACTGTATACTTTAAATATAATATATAAGTACTCATATTGGTTTTAGTTATTGTTTTAAATAACCTATTTAATAATTAAAAACTCTAAATCGTCGTTATTTTATTATTTCAAAATTCTCGTGAATACGTATCTGTCACTGGTCTCACTCTTTGTCCTAACTCAAAATATTTGGCAGCCTTTGCACATCTGTTTGTTGCCTGAATGTTATATCTTTCGTGTCGTTCATATAAGGTTTAAGCAATAGACAGAATTTACTTCATGGCAACCCAAGTTTGTGTCAGACGGTCAAATATTTGATCAATCTAGTTTGACCAAACCAAAAAATTTACAGCATATGACGTCACATCCTGAGTTTGATCAAATCCTCTAAAAATAGAGGATCTTCTATTTTCAAGGTCAGTTTGATCAAACTTTAATTTTGATTGGAAGAAAAGTATCTAAAATTAAATGACAATCAGCAGTTAGACATAACGTATTTAAATTAATTTTGTTTTTTCTTTGGTTGACAGTGTGTGGTTTATTTGTCTTCCTATTTTGTTACCAAATAAAAATAAAAATTTAAAATATCTTGCAGCCAGGAACAAGTTTCTAAATACATAATTGATTTATACCGAAAAAGAAGCTGTTTATATAATGTCAAACATCCATATTATTATGAAAATCCTTTCACCCTTTTTATTTTCTTTGTGGATAAGAAAAATTAGAATCGTAAATAAAGCACAAGCAACTAATAAATAAGCAAAAAAGACAATTAATTTCCCTGACACACGTCAATTTGATTAAATTTGAACAAACTGTAATTATGACGTCATTACGTATGTTTGCTCAAACTATTTTGATCAAATATTTGACCGTCTGACACGGACTTTATGATCCAACACTTGGGTTGCTGGCCCTTAAACAAAGTATCTATGAGGACTTGTTGACGGAAGTCTGAACAAAATAATCAATGTAACCGGAAGTATATGTCTAAATATGACTACGGCCAACATTGTTTATAATTGAATATGTAAAAGTTTGATTACTGATAACAGTAGCAAACATCAATATGTTGGGATTAAAGTGTAATCTACCTTGGAGGTTGGAAAATTGTAGAAGAGGTATTGTTATATATGGGATGTAGTTGGATAAAAGTTTTCATTGTAGGTAGGCCAACATCAATAAATATATCTGATTAATCGATGATGAACTGAAAAATTAATTAATAAGGCCCTATCTTATATACTAAAACGCTAAGCCCTTTTCTTATCCATCACTTTACTCAAAAACCATATTAGATAATTAAAATATTTTTTCGGAATATTATTAGTATTACGTTTGAGATTGTCAAGATATACTTTTGGTAAAAAAATTCACTTCCGGTTTTGAGATGACTAGAAGTTAAAATTTACTTTAAGTTTTAGACCCCACAATGTATATATGGATCGAATCTTATATACAAAAAGGCTAAGCCCTTTTTTTGTCCACCACTTTACTCAAAAACCATATTAGATAATTAAAATATTTTTTCGGAATATTATTAGTATTACGTATGAGATTGCCAAGATATACTTTTGGTACAAAAATTCACTTCCGGTTTTGAGATGACTGGAAGTTAAAATTTACTTTAAGTTTTAGACCCCACAATGTATATCGAAAGGTCTCGTCGAGACGAATCTAAATATGTACTTCCGGTTGCGACCCGACACCGGAAGTGACCCGAAACGCGCATAAAACGTCAAGATAGAGCAAATCTGACACCGGATTCGTGATCAGCATGCAAAATTAACTGCTAAATGATATCCATGTCGACATTTGATGAACTAAAAATTGCATTCCGGTTTTGAGGTCGACTTCGGGTTTCGTTTTTATTAGTCAAATCAATAAAGAATTCAACGTAGAGTTCAAAAATGTAAGTTCACGAAATTATCATTTATAGTTTTTGAGTTATTGATAAAAATATTTTTACTTCCGGTCATTGTATATATTGTATATTTTTCTCACAAAATAAAAATTTCATTTAAAAAACTCGATGTCGAGTTGGTCCGCTAGTATGATTTAAATCAATATTTTCTATCTGGAATTTGAAAAGCAGATATGTGTAAGATGCTGGATTGTTGATTATTAAATAATGAGGGATTTAATGATATTTGTGAGCGAGTGATATTTTAATAAAGCGTTTGAGCTCAAATTGCTTGGGCACAATGTTGTTAGTTTTCGTTCTACAGGGTGATTCATTAATATTTCTTATATTATTTTTAGGGATATATTGAAAACTATTTAACCGATTTAAGTGAAATTTGGTATCTTGCTAATATTTAGTATGCTTAATATGAAAATGATTAGTTAACCATTAGCACTAGGTGGCGCCACCTACTATAACATTGGTTTATTAATGTGGCCATAATTTTTTTGTCTAAACATTCAAGAAAAAAACATGAAAAGACATTCAATTCTACACAAAAAAAGTATTTTTGTTTCAAATCGAAAAAGTACACCGTTTTCGAAATAAACGTATTTTGTTAATGATATGCATGTCTCTATTTATTTTTTTGCAAAACAAGTTTGCTTTGAACTTAATGGCAACGTCAAGACGTAACTACTAATTTATTTATTATTAGTTGTCAAAGTGCAGTGCGAGTCATTATTTGTCAAAGTGCTATTAAGTTTTTTATAAACCACTTAAGATAAAGGTAAAATGCCACGTCATAGTGAATTTTCTAATGCGTGAGTTAGAAATGCGCGATATATGATCTGTTTGTATGCCCAGGAAAATTTTTGTTCTCGTAAAGCATCTCAGTAGATAAGTAAGCGGGGTCCTGAATCACTTTGGTAACCTGTTCATCAGGGTCTCCGATGCGAAGGTATCGATGCCATGATTTGACCTTGGGGGTGTACAAGAAGTACAAGAAGTGATCGACAATGACCAGAGGGTTGTAAGAACAGGTCGCTTATCGCTTGATCTCTTCTTCTTCTCTCCCGAAGAAGTGATCAACAATGACCAGAGGGTCGTAAGAACTAGTCGCTTATCTCTAGATCTCTTCTTCTCAGCCGAAGAATTGTCACATACGTTACCTGTATGTTTTTACACCTGTCTCACTTGTCTCTTCTTTGTCCTACCTGTCCTTAAGAAGTAAAAGAATCGGTCGACAATGACCAGAGGGGGTGTCTTTGAGTGGAACGGACCACCTTGTATGTCGAGTGCAAAACTCATCGCTTATCGCTTCATCTCCTCTTCTTTTCGTTAAATTTGTACAGGGTGATCAAAAAAATAAATTTGTATTGAGACTTGGAAATATTTTAGGTGTTGTTGCGTCAAATTTTTTTTTTTGTGTACGATGCTTAGATATATCTGTATAGCCTGCCTAGCCTAGCCTGCCTAGTCTTATCTTTACTTTTGAAACTTGTAGGAAAAGAAAAAATAACTATGTATCACATAAATGCTTTATTGTGTATATATATATTTTTTAATGATATATGTGGGTAAATAAAGATGTAAATAAAACAATATAGGATTGATACTATAAATTTTATTTGTTTTGAAACAAGTTATTTATTTGATGTTTTAGAAATATAGCTACTGATAAGATTTATTATAACTTATTTTAAATAAATGTATCCAGCAAAATTTTGCCAGTAATCAAGATGTGTCTTGAGGTGTACATGCTAAAGCTAGACGATTTTTATTCAAGGCTTTCAACTTTTAACAATTGGAAGGGGAATAAATCTGAAATAGAGTTAGCTGCTTGTGGATTTTACTTTCTCCAAGTGGAAGATATAGTAAAGTGTTTCAAGTGTGGCGTAGAGATTTACAAATGGGAATCAAATGACAATATAATCGAAGATCACAAAAAATTTAGTCCCGATTGTGCCTTTGTAGAAAGAGTTTATCCCATTTTTCAGAGAATCAACGACAACAACAAATAAATTGTGAGTGAGAACAATAAATATCCCTGTTCCTGTGAAACATAAATGTCCAAAGTGTGGGGGTGACACTGAAGAACGAAATGACCTGTGTATAAATTGTGAATTGGAAGAGGTGTACAAGGAAGAGAGTGGTGCTAAAAATATACCTAGTAGAATGTATGTAAAGAGACAGAGACGGCAACAATAAAAAATAATGTAATCGCATGTTAAAAAATTAGAATAATAAAATAGCTGTAAATATAACATAAAGCTCATTTTTATTTTACCCTTTGAATATGCCTGTACCTGTGCAACATAAATGTACAAAGTGTGGTGGTGAAACTGAGATTCCCAATACACTTTGTGCAAATTGTTACTTAAAAAGTATATTTAGACAATTTGGTGGTGACAAAAATAACCCAAGTCATCTATTTATCCAAAAATAAGTATGCCTGTACCAGTAAAGTATAAATGTCCAAAGTGTGGTGGGGAGACTGAAATATCTAATAGGAATTGTATAAACTGTGACTACATAGAATATTTGAGATCCAGATCTGGTGCTAAAAATATACCAAGTAGTATGTTTGGTGAAATGTGGTCAGTTGTCTGAAGAAGAGAAAAAATATATAAAGACTTATATTTAGAATAACTATGTATTAATTTGTAAATCGTCTACGAGTACGCTACCAATATGTTAAACGCTGTCATTAATAAATTACCTTTTGAAATGCACATCCCTGGAGGTTATAGATTTTGTGGACCCGGCACCAAATTACAGAAACGACTAGCACGAGGAGATAGGGGAATAAATGGATTAGACGAGGCGTGTCGTGAACATGATATTGCATATTCTCAAAATAAAGATCTATCCGAACGACATAAGGCTGATAAGATTCTAGGTGAAAAAGCTCTTGAACAGTTTCGATCGAAAAATACAGCATTTTCAGAAAAGTTGGCAGCACTTGGTGTAGCTGGTGCAATGAAAGCAAAAGTGAAATTAGGTATGGGTCTAGGTTCTACTAAATATAAAGCTGTAACAAAAAGTTGTAGTAAAGAATTGAACAAAGCTAAAAATAATTTAGAAAAAGTAACTGAAAATATAGACCATTGTACTTTATTACTCCAAGGATTAACTATTTCCAAATCAAGTAAACGCAAACAAAATATCCAGCACATAAATAAACAAAAAATACAACAAAAGCTTTTAAATCATAAAAGAACAAAACAATTAGAAAAGAATATGGATGTGGACATTACAGATGATTTTGTTGATGATGATGATGACCTTCTTTCCAAAAGAAGAGAAAAACGAAAAATAATATCGATACTTAAAAATAATACACGATATCTGTACTGCATCGTCAACAGAATGAAAAGTATTGATTTTTGCATTAAACTCATCACACTTGCTACAGGTATCTGCCCTTGGGTATCCAAATGAAATGTTGAATTTGTTATTAAAGATATTTCGGTACGTGTCATATGAAACAGATGCAATAGGATACTTTTCTTTAAACATTTGGAACATTTTCATAATATTTAACTCTTCACTTAAATACACTTTTTTCGAGTCCTGAATGCTATAATGACTTAACCTGCCCCGAAATGAAGCAATATGTTGCTGAATTTGGTTACTCAAATCAGAAGTTAACTGACGATGTTTCGAAGAATGCTTTCCTCTTTTGTCGACAGGAGCAAGTCCGGATGTTTTCAGAGATGCTTGAATATGAACCAACTTAGATCTAGTAATACCATGCATTGCAGTAAAAGCACTACTGCAGACAGATATTTCTTCTATGTTTTCTCTCTTCACTCGTACTCTGTAGCGGTAGGTAGCATCATGGTGTTGTTCTCCATCGACTTGTCGTGACCTTCGTCTTACAACTGGCAATACAGCAATCAATCCAGCTAAATAACAGTTTTGAGCATCAATTGATCCTAGTTGATTGAATCCGTTAAGTATGTTTTGCCTCTCTTGAGCAGTAGTGTTTTCAAAACACTTCAGTCTTTTACACTTACAATCATCTCCTAACTCGTGAGCCTGCAATCTTAACTTTTTCATTACATCTGCAGTTCGACCAATTTTCTGTCGTTTCTTGGTTTTTTTTAACAGATCGTCACACAAATATTCTTCACTCGAACTCATCTTTACATAAACTGCCGCCAAAGACGAAAAGAACAAAACATGACGTAAAATTGTCACGCCCTGTTAACTGTCGTTGCTATGCAACTATAGTTTATTTTTATGAACGAGAGAGTAATTAGCATAATTTTAACTGGTAGCTCCGACCACTCCATGGGCGTGCTCAAGATTAATTGAAAAATTACTTTGAATAATTGTAAAAAATAAATGAATTATTTCAGTGTTATAAAGTGTTATGTGTATGTAAACAAAGACCTCTTTTATCACACACTATATTAGAACTGACTGGCCTACATTAAAAAGGGTTTTAAAAAATTCACATTTTTTTAATTTTTAAAAATTACAAAAGAGAAAAAGAGTTTTTAAAACCGTCTAAGGTATGTTAAATAGATGAATAAAAATATTAATATAAAACTTACAGCTACTTGTTACAAATCCAAATCAGATTCAGAAGATGAACTTTCAGAACCAAGATTTATAATAACTGGCTCGATCATTTTATCAGTAATATTGTCCAGCTTCCACATTTTTTCCTCTTCTTTAATAGTGTGATTTACTGCCTTTTCCCAGTTTTCAGGTTTTACATTATTTACGGCCTCCAAAAACAACTGTTTAACATCATGAATTTTAAAAGTGGTATTTTTTCTTGAAACTTCACTCTTTATCTGTGCCCATACCAGTTCAATCGGGTTTAATTCACAATGATATGGTGGGGATCTAAGTACTGTCATTCCACGATTTTTGGCAATTTCATCAATTTCGTATTTTTTAAATTTTTCTTTATGAAGGGCACACAACGAATAAAGTTCCTTTCTTATAGATCCGGGATGGTACGTAATATTTTTTGAACTCAGCCAATTCTGCAAGTCTTTTTTTAACCACTTGGTTGTGGGCAGTCCTTCTATAAGTCTGGAGTGATAACTTGCATTATCCATTACTATTACACAGTTCTTAGGAAGAAGATCTATCATTTGTTCGAACCATTCTTCAAAGACATCAGCGTTTATGTCTTCATGGTAGTCACCGGTACGAGTTGATTCAAAAGTTAATAAACCACCTTCAACAAAACCGTCTGAACTGCCAATGTGTACTATTATCAGCCTGCGTCCCTTTCCTGATGGTGGGTTTAAACCAGTAGATAAGTTATTTACAAAAGCGTGCCTTTGACTTGTAACAGTTTCATCCTGCCAAAATTTATTTGGTGTATGACCCTCGTTGATCCATGTTTCATCAAGATAAAATATTTTTCTTTTTTGGTTTCTCATTTCCTTTATGGTTCTTAGAAAATGTCTTCTCCATACGACAATATCGCTTCTTTCTAATAAAATAGACTTTCTGGGATTCTTTTTCCAGCGGAAGCCTATTTCTTTTAAAAGTTTCCATACCGTACTTCGACTCATTTCTGGGTAATCCTTATCATCTCGAACTGAGACAAGAACTTTATCCAATGTTGGAAATTCTTGTCTAAAGAAGAATTCATGCACTTTCCGTCGAAGTCCTTTTTTAAAATGATATTCTATTTGAAATTTTGGTTTCCCTGGAGCATTACGTGGCATTTGAAAACTACCACATTTCTCTTCTTTAATAACTCTGTAAATCGTAGATTTCCCAACACCAAGTGTACTGCTAACTAACTCAACGGTCTCATCAACACTTTCACATAAACGTTTGTCTGTAATTGATTTAAAACAATTAAATATTAATGTTTTTTCATTAACTGTTAGAGGACCAATTTTTCGGCGTTTACACGGCACTTCCAAATTTTCCATAACACTAGTATACACAATAAACTGCATCTTGCAACTGAAGTACCTACTTTTAGTGAACTGTTAAGAATTTTGAATACGCCACTTGGACCTTCCTACAAAATGGAAAAACCCACTATCACATTTTCTGTGGAATAAGTTTAGAAGGTAATTATCTAGTCAATTACTGTCGTAGATTCCTGGAATTAAAGAATTAAATGTTTGATTGTTGAAACCCTTACTTCGTGGAATGCACTCATTTCAGATAAAATAAAACGTTTTATTTTATCTAAAGAATTAAACTCTATTTTGCAAATAGGTAGGTACTTATTAAACTTTTATTGGTTATATATAACCAATAAAATAAACATCTTACATTTCTTGCAAATTCATTAGTACCTGTTAACCTCCATCACTCCGACACTGGCAACCTTATTTAGGGATTAGTAAGCCTTACAACTATTGTATTCTATTCTGCTCCAACCTTTATACCTGGTGGTCATACTCAATTTAAAATTGTTTTCCTATATACTTCTGTAAACTTGTTGACAAATATCTGTTTTTCATTGAGTCACCCGTATCAACAGTTTAGGGATTTGCATACATAATTTATTGTTTTATTACTCTCTCATACATAAAAATACACTATAGTTGGACTACGTCGGTTGTTTACCAGTACCGCGCGGACAACGTTTGTTTTAAACCAGTATGGGTATTTTCTAATGCTTTCTTATTTGGACACCGTCGGTATTATTCCCATACAATTTAGCACGTGTTTGGGACCGGATATTGTTAACACAATGAGTTGATTACCTGAAATTCTTATAAAATGGACATCGTTTGTTTTTTCCCCTTACCCTTCAATTACTCTCGGACTTCCAGCATTCCTGTTTTTGGGATGAAATGACCCTGTTTCGCATAATCTGTCGAACAATGATTTAATAGTTTTATGGTTTGGTTGCCTTCTATTGGGATAAAGTTCGAAATAGCGCTGAGATGAGTAGATAAGCAAGCGGGGTCCTGAATCACTTTGGTAACCTGTCCATCAGGGTCTCCGATGCGAAGGTATCGATGCCATGATTTGACCTTGGGGGTGTACAAGAAGTACAAGAAGTGATCGACAATGTCCAGAGGGTTGTAAGAACTGGTCGCTTATCGCTTGATCTCTTCTTCTTCTCTCCCGAAGAAGTGATCAACAATGACCAGAGGGTCGTAAGAACTAGTCGCTTATCTCTAGATCTCTTCTTCTCAGCCGAAGAATTGTCACCTACGTTACCTGTATGTTTTTACACCTGTCTCACTTGTCTCTTCTTTGTCTTACCTGTCCTGAAGAAGTAAAAGAATCGGTCGACAATGACCAGAGGGGGTGTCTTTGAGTGGA
This sequence comes from Diabrotica undecimpunctata, assembly GCF_040954645.1. Classification (NCBI taxonomy): domain Eukaryota; kingdom Metazoa; phylum Arthropoda; class Insecta; order Coleoptera; family Chrysomelidae; genus Diabrotica; species Diabrotica undecimpunctata. The sequence continues at coordinate 85,768,402 of NC_092804.1, read as the reverse complement.
ACGGACCACCTTGTATGTCGAGTGCAAAACTCATCGCTTATCGCTTCATCTCCTCTTCTTTTCGTTAAATTTGTACAGGGTGATCAAAAAAATAAATTTGTATTGAGACTTGGAAATATTTTAGGTGTTGTTGCGTCAAAAATTTTTTTTTGTGTACGATGCTTAGATATATCTGTATAGCCTGCCTAGCCTAGCCTGCCTAGTCTTATCTTTACTTTTGAAACTTGTAGGAAAAGAAAAAATAACTATGTATCACATAAATGCTTTATTGTGTATATATATATTTTTTAATGATATATGTGGGTAAATAAAGATGTAAATAAAACAATATAGGATTGATACTATAAATTTTATTTGTTTTGAAACAAGTTATTTATTTGATGTTTTAGAAATATAGCTACTGATAAGATTTATTATAACTTATTTTAAATAAATGTATCCAGCAAAATTTTGCCAGTAATCAAGATGTGTCTTGAGGTGTACATGCTAAAGCTAGACGATTTTTATTCAAGGCTTTCAACTTTTAACAATTGGAAGGGGAATAAATCTGAAATAGAGTTAGCTGCTTGTGGATTTTACTTTCTCCAAGTGGAAGATATAGTAAAGTGTTTCAAGTGTGGCGTAGAGATTTACAAATGGGAATCAAATGACAATATAATCGAAGATTACAAAAAATTTAGTCCCGATTGTGCCTTTGTAGAAAGAGTTTATCCCATTTTTCAGAGAATCAACGACAACAACAAATAAATTGTGAGTGAGAACAATAAATATCCCTGTTCCTGTGAAACATAAATGTCCAAAGTGTGGGGGTGACACTGAAGAACGAAATGACCTGTGTATAAATTGTGAATTGGAAGAGGTGTACAAGGAAGAGAGTGGTGCTAAAAATATACCTAGTAGAATGTATGTAAAGAGACAGAGACCGCAACAATAAAAAATAATGTAATCGCATGTTAAAAAATTAGAATAATAAAATAGCTGTAAATATAACATAAAGCTCATTTTTATTTTACCCTTTGAATATGCCTGTACCTGTGCAACATAAATGTACAAAGTGTGGTGGTGAAACTGAGATTCCCAATACACTTTGTGTAAATTGTTACTTAAAAAGTATATTTAGACAATTTGGTGGTGACAAAAATAACCCAAGTCATCTATTTATCCAAAAATAAGTATGCCTGTACCAGTAAAGTATAAATGTCCAAAGTGTGGTGGGGAGACTGAAATATCTAATAGGAATTGTATAAACTGTGACTACATAGAATATTTGAGATCCAGATCTGGTGCTAAAAATATACCAAGTAGTATGTTTGGTGAAATGTGGTCAGTTGTCTGAAGAAGAGAAAAAATATATAAAGACTTATATTTAGAATAACTATGTATTAATTTGTAAATCGTCTACGAGTACGCTACCAATATGTTAAACGCTGTCATTAATAAATTACCTTTTGAAATGCACATCCCTGGAGGTTATAGATTTTGTGGACCCGGCACCAAATTACAGAAACGACTAGCACGAGGAGATAGGGGAATAAATGGATTAGACGAGGCGTGTCGTGAACATGATATTGCATATTCTCAAAATAAAGATCTATCCGAACAACATAAGGCTGATAAGATTCTAGGTGAAAAAGCTCTTGAACAGTTTCGATCGAAAAATACAGCATTTTCAGAAAAGTTGGCAGCACTTGGTGTAGCTGGTGCAATGAAAGCAAAAGTGAAATTAGGTATGGGTCTAGGTTCTACTAAATATAAAGCTGTAACAAAAAGTTGTAGTAAAGAATTGAACAAAGCTAAAAATAATTTAGAAAAAGTAACTGAAAATATAGACCATTGTACTTTATTACTCCAAGGATTAACTATTTCCAAATCAAGTAAACGCAAACAAAATATCCAGCACATAAATAAACAAAAAATACAACAAAAGCTTTTAAACCATAAAAGAGCAAAACAATTAGAAAAGAATATGGATGTGGACATTACAGATGATTTTGTTGATGATGATGATGACCTTCTTTCCAAAAGAAGAGAAAAACGAAAAATAATTGATGACAATGTAGTTGGTGTCAAAAAAGCAAAAATCAACTTAAATTACTTATTAAACAATACCCAAAAAAGAAAACGAGACATAAACAATGAAGATGAGGATGATGATGATCCAGTTAAGAAAAAAGTTAAGATATAATAAGTAAATTGTATTAAATTAAAAAATATAATAAAAAAATATGTAGATACTATATATATACGCACATATATCAATAACTAATTCAGTCTGATCTGTATCGTTGTTAATAAGCTGTGTGTTAACAGTTCAACAGCGAAAAAAAGTAAAGATAACAGTGAAATGGGAGTTAAGAGTTTTTTTGTTGAATTCCATAGTAAGCAAAGAGACAATGCCAGGACAAGACTCTTCACGAGAGAATTTAGTAGGTATCGGCAAAGAGATGAGGGTGTTCAAGCACAACAACTAGGGAGGCTTAACCATTTAGAACCCCATAGAGATGCCGATTACCCATTGGGAAGGAGACCGCTACCATTTCCAATCGAAGGAAACAACAACATTAGAAGACAGTAATTTTAAAATTTTTTTATGTAATTAATAATAATTAATATATGCTCTATTTTCTATTGTCGTTTTTTTTTAATGAGATAAAAGACTTGTTGTTGTGTGTATTATGGGTAGTTGGTTGGAAACAGTCAAGATGGTTGGTAATAAGAAAAAGACAAGAAACACCACTAAAAGAAAGGTCACATCCTCCTCCTCATCTTCTAAAAGAAAAGCTTCCAAAAGAAAAATTTCAAAGCAAAAGTCATTTAGTTTATTGAGAGTAGTTCGAGACATTAGAAAGAAACTATTGGAAAGCAAACCAAGAACGTTAGGGGAACTTATTCAACAAGCATTAAAAATTGTGAAATCTTACAAGAACATTAAAAAACCACGTGGTCGAGTAATCCAAGTTCCAAAAACTGGGGGTATATTACCTCTAATACCGATATTTGCCGGGTTGAGCGCATTGGGCACTATTGCTGGGGGTACATCAGCTATCGTGAAGACTATTAACGACGCAAAAGCAGCTAAAGAAGATTTACTTGAAAAACAACGTAATAATCGTAAAATGGAAGCACTGGCAATTGGAAAAGGTTTATACTTGAAACCATATAAAAGTGGAATGGGTATTTTTTTATGAATGAGAAAATGGATCAAATAAAGATTCCAAAACATGCTTTGACAAATGTAGATTTACAAAAATATGCAAAATTATTGAAAATCCCCCACTTCAGAGCTGTATTTATGAGAAATGGGTTTCCGAAAAAAATTTGGCAATATGAGAGTGGAATTATTAATTTAGACAATAAAGACGGACCTGGAACTCATTGGACAGCTTACAAGAAGAATAAATCCAAAGTCGTATATTTTGATAGTTTTGGTAATCTGAGACCACCGTTGGAAGCTATATCATACTTTAATTCAAATGGTTATTGTCAAATTGTTTATAATCATAAAATTTATCAAACTTATAACACTGTAAATTGTGGACAATTGTGTTTAGATTTTTTAAATAAATACCCTTTTTAAAAGAATATTCTTTTATTTACTCTATGATTATCGTTTGAACATGTCGTACACTTTTGTGTTATCTGGAAGAGAATCGGTGTTATCAACAAAAATTTACCCACCAATTATTTTAAACGAAAATGAACAGTATGTACTAGGTTTAATAGATTTCATGTCATACAATACAATTCCAAATGTAGACCAAACAAACAACAAGTTTTATATAGATGGTTACGATATAACGATTCCACATGGTTCTTATGAAGTCGAAGATCTTTCAAATTATTTAACTGAAAAAATAACTGAATTAGAATTAAAAGTAGATCAAACACCAGATAAAGTTGATACAGAAATTAATAAAGGAAAGAGTCAAGAAAAAAATAATACAATTGGTAAAGGGTTGCCTAGAAAAAATCATAATATAGATCAACCTACAAGTTTGATATTGAGAATTAATAACAATACACTCAAATGTGAAATAAAAAGCAACAAAGTAATCCATTTTGAAAAACCAAATACCATTGCTCCCTTATTGGGATTTACACCAAAACGGCTCTCACCTTTAAAGACTCACGTAGCTGAGAATCCTGTGCATATCACAAAGGTTAACTCTATTTATGTGGAATGTAATCTAATCACTAATTCATACGTCAATGAAAACCAAGGTCATATCATCCACATGTTTTATCCAAATGTCTTACCGGGTTACAAAATTGTGGAAATTCCAAAAAAGGTAATTTATTTACCTGTCACAAATAGATATATTGATGAAATTTTTATTAAAATAGTTGACCAGGACGGTAATCTTGTTAATTTCACACGAGAAGTTATTACGTTAAGACTACATTTAAAAAAAGTATAAATAATGGTTTTAATTTACAACTGTAGCAAATTTAATCCAGGTGTGGACAGTGTATATAATATTAAGAGTGTTGATAAAAACATTAGTGACAAGCAGACTCTCAAACCGTTGACAACAGAAAACAAAGTCTTTTTAACCTCACTAGGATTTAAAATAAAACACAACAACGACGACAGTGACAGGGAAAAAGAAAAGAAATACTTGGTGTAGAATAAAGTTTTTTATTAATACTAGAATACTTGGGATTTTCTTGAGGTGTACTTGTAAGAAGAGGGAATATGAGTTTTAACATTTTAAATATTGGAGATCGTGTATTGGTTGACAATTCAGTTGTGAGTCGAGAAATGCACAGTCATTTACCCTATGCCAATGCAACTTTTAATCATTGTGATGAAATAAGAATACCAATTCAGACTCAAGATATATACACCCTACCTTCTGAGGGTTATCTGTATATTGAAGGACGTTTAACGAATGATGGGAAAGAAAGCAATACTTTGCGCTTTATTAATAATGGTTTGATGCATTTATTTGATGAAATACGATATGAAATTGGAGGCTGTGTAATAGATAGAGTGAGAAATTTAGGTATAACAACGACAATGAAAAACTATGCTTCGTTCACACAAACTGAATCTAATCGACACAACTGTATAGGTTGGAGTATTAATGACACACCAACAGTTGCTGATAAAGTAGGAAATTTTAATGTTTGTATTCCACTCAAACTTGTACTTGGATTTTTTGAAGATTTTACAAAAATTCTTATTAACATACGCCAAGAACTCGTATTGATAAGAAGTTCAACTGATTTAAATGCAGTAATGTCTACAGTAGAAACTGAACTGAAACCAAAAGTGGAAATATTTAAATTAATATGGAAAATGCCTCATATTCAAGTGTCCGATTCAGAAAAGTTACGTTTATATAAATTTATTGAAAATGGGTCCAGTTTGGAGCTTGCATATAGAAGCTGGGAATATCATGAAATTCCTCTACTGCCTCAGACAATGAAATTTAACTGGAATGTAAAAACTACCAGTCTATTGGAGAGACCACGATTTGTTTTGTTTGCATTACAAACTGCCAAAAAGAATGCAATAAAAGAAGAGAACAGCTATTTTGATCACTGTAATCTTACAAACTTAAAGCTATTTCTAAATTCTGAAATGTACCCGTATGACAATTTGAACTTGAACTTTAGTAAAAGACATTATGCCCTTGCATATGAAATGTATGCACAATTTCAACCGTCGTACTATTACAAATCCATAGGAGATCCATGCCTTACTATGTTACAATTCTGTGCTGTTGCTCCGATATTTGTTATTGATTGCAGCAGACAAAATGAATCAATTAAATCAGGAAGTGTCGATATGAGAATAGAAATAGAAACTAATAAGAATATACCAGCTAACACAACTGCTTATTGTATAATTATACATGACCGTATTGTTAATTATAATCCTCTAACCAATGTAGTTCAAATGTTTTAACTGTAGTTCATCTAATGAAGCAAATCTGTACTTTGGGTTTTTAAGTATAAATAAAAAGTTTACTCTTATTTAACACCCTGTACAAAATAACTGGGGTATAACACGGCCCCCTTGCCCAGGGATACCGGTGAAGACCACAACGATGATGAAGGTGGAGAATATAGTATTCGGTTCAGTGAATTCAACGGAAGTGGCAACCCTGTTTCTAGGGATAGTATAGAATCAACCTGGTGAAGGGCAGCAGCGATCACCAGTACTAGAATTAGGCGTAAAGGAAATGATCCTAAACCGGCTTCTTACTAGAATACCGTAGGTGAGACTGAAACAGTTAGAGGGCTACGGTACTGCGATGCGGAAAGCAAGTAGGAAACTACCGCATTATATTCCTCAGGACATCCGTCCGTAGATTTTTTCTTGTCATGTTGGAAGAAACAAAACAAACGGCCCCTAGTTCCGGGCAGGCCTTGAATGGCCAAGGGGTGCGAAGAATCTCCCGGTTTCAACTTGATAAGACAATCAAAATTGCTACGTGGAATGTTAGAAGCTTATTTGCAGCAGGCAAACTACAAAATCTAATTCAGGAAATGAACAGAATTAACATCGATATTCTCGGCATAAGCGAATTGCGATGGGAAGGCACAGGCATGATCAATACTACTGGTAAAACCCTTTACTACTCATGCAGTGATAGCACAGACCCTCACCACAGACATGGGGTGAGAGTTCTGATAAGCGAAAATTTGCGCGCCTCCGTGAAGAACTTTGTCCCGATCTCCGAAAGAGTCATACTTATTCAGTTGCATGGAAAAGTTAACATAAATATTATACAAGTCTACGCCCCTACAGCAGACAAGCCAGAAGAAGAACTAGAGCGATTTTATCAACAGCTAGACGAAGCCTTAAAGGTGACTAAGAATCACAAAATTAACATCGTATTAGGAGACTTCAACGCAAAAGTTGGGGAAGGAGCTGTAGATCACGTAGTTGGAAAATATGGTCTTGGTCAGAGAAACGACAGAGGGGACAGATTGATACAGTACTGTCAAGACAAAGATCTAGTCATAACGAATACTTGGTATAAGTTACCACCCAGGAGGCTTTACACATGGAAGTCGCCTTTAGACGGACATCAGGGCATTATAAGGAACCAAATAGATTATGTGACAATTAATAGAAGGTACAGGAATGCTATTACTAAGGTATCTGCATTACCTGGAGCAGACATAGGATCCGACCACAATCCCTTAGTAGCAAATATCAAACTGAGGCTCGCTACAGCTAAAAGAAAACACCAGAAGGCATCAGTAAACATTAGAAAACTCAAAAACAATGAAACAAAAGAAGCGTACACAGAGGAAATAAACAATGGGTTCTCTAATATGGCAACTGAGAATGATGTTGAAAAGTCATGGACCACCATAAAAGAATCATTTGATGAGTTGAACAACACTTTTCTACTCGAGAGTAAAACAACTACCAAGAATGAGTGGATGACAGAAGAAATATTAGAGATGATGGAACAACGCAGGCAGTGTAAGATCAGGCAGGACGAAGTAGGGTACCGAAATATACACAGTCAAATTCGTAAAGAAATTATAGCGGCGAAGGAGATCTGGATGACTACACTTTGCGCCGAGGCTGAAAGCCTATATAAACTCGGCGACAGCTTCAATCTTCGCAAGAAAAATTAAGGAAATTGCTGGTGTCTTCAAGAAAAAACAAGTTACTGGTATACATAATGACCAAAATGAATTAATAACGGACCCTAGCGATATACTTAATACTTGGAAAATGTACACAGCCAATTTGTTCAATGATGACAGAACACAAAAACCACCACAACTGGGAGACCATTTGTATGGCCCAAGTATTTTGAAAGCTGAAATTGTACACGCTATCAAACTATTAAAAAGTAACAAAACCCCAGGACCAGATGATATGTACGCAGAAACAATCAAGTTACTTAATGAAGAAAACCTAGACATTATTGTCAAGCTCTTTAACGACATCTACGATACGGGCCAGATTCCAAAAGATTGGCTTCGATCTACATTTATCGCTCTACCAAAAACACCACGTGCGAACTTCTGCAAGGACCACCGACTAATAAGCCTAATGAGTCACTTTTTGAAACTTTTCCTAAGAATACTTCACACTAGATTGTTTAAGAAATGTGAAGAGGTCAGTGGATGGAGTCAGTTTGGTTTCAAAAATGGACTTGGCACGAGAGAAGCGATCTTTAGTATGCAAACATTGATACAGAATTGTTTAGATCAAAGAAAGGATGTTTTTATCTGTTTCATCGATTACGAGAAAGCATTCGATAATGTAAAACATGAATTGATGATAAAATACCTACAAGAGTTGGGATTGGATGCAAAGGATATAAGAATCATTGCCAATCTGTATTGGAATCAGATAGCAACAGTACGTCTTCAAAATTCCAACGAAACAGAAGATTTCTCCATTAAAAAAGGAGTAAGGCAAGGTTGTATACTGTCTCCAATGTCATGAATCCACAGCTATGAAATGCTTCGCAATGCTGCTAAAAACAGAATTATTTAATCCAGAATATTTAACATCTCACCTGACAAGACGATGTACGGTGGACGCCTACGCAGAAATGCATGGCACCTTAAGGAGAAGAAGAAGTACAAAATAAATATTTTCATAACCTTGTTGATGTTAAACATAAGTGTCTAATTGGGGGCTAGACTAGTACCAAATCTGCTTGAAAGCTGTTCAAGACCTGTTCAAAGCTGATCAGGACCTGTTCGAGACCTGTTCAAAGCTGATCAGGACCTGTTCGTGACCTGTTCAAAGCTGATCAGGACCTGTTCGAGACCTGTTCAAAGCTGATCAGGACCTGTTCAAGACCTGTTCAAGACCTGTTCAAAGCTGATCAGGACCTGTTCAAGACCTGTTCAAGACCTGTTCAAAGCTGATCAGGACCTGTTCAAGACCTGTTCAAGACCTGTTCGAGACCTGTTCAAAGCTGATCAGGACCTGTTCAAGACCTGTTCAAGACCTGTTCAAAGCTGATCAGGACCTGTTCAAGACCTGTTCAAGACCTGTTTAAGACCTGTTCGAGACCTGTTCAGGACCTGTTCAAGACCTGTTCAAGACCTGTTCAAGACCTGTTCGAGACCTGATCCAGAGCTGTTCAGAAGTTAAGCGAATACCTACATTTTACGATGAATAAAGATTTGAAAAGACAACTTATAACTAAACGGAGAAACATCCAAAGTAAATTAAGACAATTAAAACAAGGACAAATAATCCAAGAAGATTTATTTAATCCAATTACAAAACACTTGAAAAATATCGAGAACAAGTTAAATAGTTCACAAAATTCCAGTCCAGAAAATGAAACAAAAAACGATGAACCTTTAAGGTACATTAAAAACGATGATGACGATAATGAAACTACTGACTTTGAAACAAGTGAAATCAAACAATCGATATTGGACAACATTGAAGTGGATGATATAAAAGAACAGATTAAAAATGATAAACACTCTGAAAATCGACTTGAATATATTGCTAACCAGGCGCGTGTAGACTACTGGGATCAATATGATCCATTGCCTAGGAAATATATTACAAATATGCACGCTGATGTTCTAAACAAAGAATTTGATCATAAATATGGAATTCGATTTGATGAAACATCTGAAAAGCTACTGATTGGGAATTCTGAAATAGATTTAGATGGTGCTGATATTCTTTTAAAAAAGAAAAGGTACAGGGGAACACCAGGTTTATATGAGCTTTTGTTTAAGAAATATCCAGCTAGTTTTACAGATGAAGATGAGAATAACTATAAAAAGATAGTTGTAGCGACGAATGCTCACAGAAGGCATTACAGATCAAGTAAACAGATAGATGGTAGTAGATTAGAAAAATATAAAAAAATAATTGCACAAATAACAAAAGGTAAAGGATTGGTTATGGAAGTAAACAACAACAAAATCGATTACGTCCACTGGGATGATCCAAATGAACTTGTAGAGCGATTACGTTTATTACTATCTTCACAGCTAGCTGGCCATACAGGACATACAAATGAAATAAATTCAATTATTGAAGAACTAATAGAGGCAAACATTATAGAATAAATATCATGTCTGTTAAAAGAGATATCGTTAATGAGTTACACAAACCTGCAAGAATTAACTTTAAAAGACGAAGAATTAATATAAAATCTCTTAATGATTTGTTCCAAGCCGACTTGATTGATATGCAAAAATATTCAAATACAAACAGAAATTTCAAATATATTTTGGTTGTAATAAATTGTTTTTCAAAATTTTTATGGGCTTTACCACTAAAAAATAAATCAGGTGTTGAAGTAGTCAAATGTATGGAGTATGTGTTTAAACAGCAAAAACCAAATAATTTTCAAACAGATATGGGAACTGAATTTTTTAATCCACATATGAAAAAATTGATGAAAAAATATAATATTAATCATTACAATGTATACAGTGAGAAAAAGGCTGCGATTGCTGAGCGAGTTATTCGCACGATTAAATCAATGATTTGGAAACAGTTTAGTTTCAACGGTACCTACAAATGGATTAATATTTTACAACAAGTTGTTAATGAATACAACAATAAAGTTCACAGAACAATAGGAATGAAACCAGTGGATGTTAAGAAGAAGCATGAAAAACTATTGTTAAACACTGTATACAATCACATTAAAACGGTGGATTTGGAAAGTCAAAAATTTCATATTGGTGATCATGTACGCATTTCAAAACATCGAGGAGTTTTTGACAAAAAATACAATCCAAATTGGTCTAATGAAATTTTCACTGTTTATAAAATAAAACTGGGAAACCCTATTACATATTATTTAAAAGATATAAAGGTGAAGAAATTCTTGGGGGATTTTATAAGGACCAGTTACAAAAAGTTAAACATAAAGACAGTTATTTAGTTGAAAAGGTATTAAAGAGAAAGAAAAATAAAATTTTTGTCAAGTGGTTAGGTTTTGATAGTTCTCACAACTCATGGATAGATAAAAGTGACGCAATATAATAAAGAGGGGATAGAAAAATATGTAAAAGACGTTCCACTTGCAAGATTTTGTATGTTGTTAGAGAATATCGAGAGAGTGAAGACATGTTCATTGTGGATATCCAAGGTTTCTCTTTTCCTGGGGAAGATGTATTTCTTTGTAGGGAAATTGCTATTTTAGATCCTACTACAGAAAACATTATACACAGAATGGTTGTTTTACCAGTAACAGAAGCAATGATAAATAAGTCATATATAAAATGTATCGAACAACAATGTGTTCAAAACCATGGTTTAAGTTGGCAATCTTGGCATTTTTGTGATACTCATCTAAAATATGAAGAAATTTCAAAATTTTTACACGACAACGTATTAGACGAAACAATATTGGTAAGAAATCATGAAACAAAAAAATATTTGGAAAAATTCATGGAAAATCGCATTGATTGTGTACAAGATGAACCTAATATACTTTCCGATGAGACTATGAATCATATTTTTAAATCACATCCATGTTTTCAACATAACAATGAAAATTTACAATGTGCTCTAAACAATGTATTTAATATTCATTATTGGTATAAATATTGTAGAAAGTGTTGACAATAAAAAAATAAAAATTAAAAATAGTCTTTTATTAATAGATACACCCAAGACATTTATTTTTAAATTGATACCAGACATGAAGCTTGTAAAACAAAAGACTACGCTTGATGTGGAGAATAATTTATTGGAACCAATTGAGAATAAGTTTAAAAAGCATGGAGTTTTGTTCCCTTCAACTATTCGATATCTTATAGTTGGCCCTTCAAATTGTGGTAAGACCAATGTGATGATAAGTCTATTGGAACATGCTAATGGATTAAAATTTGAAAATGTGTATATTTACTCAAAATCATTAATGCAACCAAAGTACAAATATTTAGAAACTTTGCTAGAACCAATTAAAGGAATAGGATATTATACTTACAGTGGAAGTACGGATATAATGCACCCATCTGAAGCGAAGCCCAATTCAATTTTTATCTTTGATGATGTTGCTTGTGACAACCAAGATGTTATTCGAGAATACTTTAGCATGTCTCGACATTCTCAGGTGGATCCATTTTATTTGAGTCAGAGTTATGCAAAAATACCTAAACACCTTATAAGAGACAATGCAAATATTTTAATTGTATTCAAACAAGACGATTTAAACCTAAAACACATTTACAATGACCACGTCGGAACAGATATGACTTTTGAAGATTTAAAAAAAATATGTTCGATATGCTGGAAAGAGAATTATGGATTCTTATCAATTTTTAAACACAGTGAAATAAAGAATGGTCGATATAGAAAAAAAATTGATCAATATTTTTTATTAGAATAAAAGTTGTAAGTAATAAATAAATAAAGAGATATTATTAAAAAGTATTTTATTATAATCTATAAAAATATATACACAGATATACATACAAAAATATTTTCCTCTCGCTCAATCTTCATTCCAATACCAACACATATCTGAAATAAAATATATACTAGTTACCTTTTTTTTCTAGTGGGAAGCAGAAAGCACTTACTTGTTTATTATGTCCTTTGACTTTGAAAATGATCTATATTCAGATCATCCGCATCACATTCTTCTTCTATATGTACTATTGTACTTGGAGGAGGAGGAACCGTTCTTTGCTTCTTGCTTGATGTTGAGGCAAGAGCCTCATCCGGTGCCTCTTGTATGTATAGTGGTCTCTTCAACCCAAGCTGCTTTTGGACTTGTTGATGTCGCTCAAACTCTTCCAATTCATCGTCCAACAAGTTAAATCTATATCGTTTTACGACATTCTCTAAAATTTGGAATTCTTGCTCTGTCTTTACTTTGGTCCTCATATACCGAACCGGAAGATTCCCAAATTTCTTTTTAAGACTTTTGCTATTGGGTGTATAGCTGAGACTCACAAATATTTTACTTCCCTTAAGAGACACCTCTTTGACACCATATCTAAAATTTATCGAAATTAGACATTAAAATACGATCATTAGAATAAAAAATACATATATAGAATATAGAAAAAAGAAATGAGATAAATTAGTAAAATATCAAGAGGTAAAACAAAACAAAATAAAATTATGTATAAAATTATTTTAGATAAACAATAAAATCAAATGCAAATATGGTGAAATAAACAAGGAAAAAAGTGTATAAATAATAAACTCAATACTTACACAAACAATTCCTTTATAATAAGGAAAGCCGTTTCAATAGGAAAATGAACCGGATCTTCAGTTAAAATTACCAACTGACAGGGTACTGTTGCCATTCTTGATGTTGTTTGTTCACTGCTTGCTACTTACAATTGGATTAGTCTTAAACGACTGTCTGTATTTATAACAAGAAACTGAGAGAAAAAAACAATTTAACATTAAACTGACTTTGTAATTTTAAAACATTGCAAATAACTTATTTACATCAGAGTTAACCTTTTTGACCCATAAAAATGCAGTCACGTTGAACAACATCTTATTTGCGTCAGATTTGATCTTTTGACCCATAAAAATGCAGTCACATTGAATAACAACTTATCTGCATCAGATTTGATCTTTCTGACCTCTAAAAATACAATCACGTTTAATAACAACTAGTTTGCAGAATTATTGATAAATTTAAACTTTTTGATCCTAAAATATAATCACGTTGAATAACAAGTTACAGAAATACGTCAATTGATTTTTTTTACTGGATAAGTATAAATTGGAGAGCATCCTAATATTTGGATTTTATTTGTGCATTCGAGAGTTACCAAGTTAAGTTGAACCAGTTACTAGTGAAAAAAAAAATGAGTCAGCAAGTAGTCGATGAACTTTCCAACCAGATTGTAGAGAAGATGGAATCGGTAAGTAGATTAATTAAGAGAAAATCTGATTTACGAAACGTATTAAGATATTTGAAAAAACAAATTTTTATTTTGAATAAATGTTTAAAGAATAGGGTTTCTTGTGTTAAAAATTTTCACTGTATAGAAGCAAATTTAACTATTCTTAAAACATATCTTGAAAACTTTAACAACAGACTAAATGCTAGAAAAACTCTTAAAAGGCGTTTATTGTGGCAGGATGTGGAATCTTGTTTTAATAGTAGAATAAGAACAGGGCTAGTAGTCAATTTAAAATATAAAGAACCCAAAATATTTTTGGAAAAAGCTTTTAGGAGTTTTTCAATTCAAATTAGAAAAAGTTTGTTGTCGTGTCTTTTAAAAGTTAATTTGATTTTATATGGTGTTTTTATCAAACCACAAAATGGTGAAACCTCTATTAAACATTTTTCAACCAAAAATGTAACAATTGACCAAAATACAGACCTCAAGGATTGGTATAAAATTAATTGTATTAATGTGATTTTAAAAAAATTTGAGGAATTTCAAGAAAGAGATAGTGGTTGGGCACTATCACAGATTCTACATTTAAATGTTAATATAAATAGGTATAATCCAATATTGAGTGGTATTTCCACCTATGTTAAATTACCTAAATATATAAGCAATACAAAGAGTGTAATTAACATTAAAAATTCTGATCCTTATTGTTTTCTCTGGTCAATTGTTGCAGCGTTACATCCTGCTAAAATCAATGTTACACGAACCTCATCTTATCCTCATTTTAGTAAGATATTAAAGTATCATAATATCAGTTTTCCCATTGACATAAAAGATATCCCTAAATTTGAAAATTTAAATAAACTTTCGATAAATGTTTTTACAACAAAAGGAACAGGAAAGGAAATTTTACCTTTGCTATTAAGTAAGACTAGTTTTTCTCCTCGTATTAATTTACTTTTAATTCATTCTCAAGATAATAGTACAAATAATAATAGTAGTGATGAGGATGATGGTCCTTTGTGTAGAAAAGATCTATTTCATTTTGCTTATATTAAAAATTTTTCAAGATTAGTAAATCAACAAGTTAAAAATGTTAGAAACAAAAAATGGTTTTGTGAAAGATGTTTTAATCATTTTAGTAATGATGTACACTTACAAAATCATTTAGAGGACTGTATTAATTCAAATTCAGTTAAGATGGTTTTACCAACAGAAAAGAATAATATTATGAAATTTAAAAATTTTAAACATAAAGAACTTGTTCCTTTTGTTATTTATGCTGATCTAGAAAGTATTCTTATAAAATGCATTGACAATGACAATGATCCTAATATAAAAACTCATTTGTCTCAAAAGCATGAAGCTTTTAGTATAGCTTATTATTTTAAATCTGCTTATAATGATTCCTTATCATACTATAAATCATTTACCGGTCACGACTGTCTTGTGTGGTTTATAAGAGAACTTGAAAAGATAGCAAAGAGAATAACTAGAGAAAATTTATTGCAAAAATTCAACAAGTTAGGTCCATTAACTGATAAAGAAAGACATGATTTTAATTTGAGTTTTGTTTGTCATATTTGCACTAAACCTATAGTCAATCCATTGGATAAAGTTAGAGATCATTGTCATATTACAGGAAAATTTCGAGGAGCTGCTCATAGATCTTGTAATGCTAATTATCAACATACACATACAATTCCGATTGCATTTCATAATCTCTCTGGCTATGACGCACATTTTTTAATTAAAAGCCTTAATAATAACGTTAAAGGTAATATATCACTACTTCCTCTAAACAAAGAGAGGTATATATCATTTACCAAATACATTCAAAATACAAATATTAATTTTAGGTTTATAGATTCGTTTCGATTTATGTCTGATTCATTAGATAAACTTTCCTGTAATCTAAATGATGATCAGAAACAAATAACGAGAAGGTACTTTGAAGATGATTTTAAATTTAATTTAGTTAAACGAAAAGGTGTTTTCCCATATGAATACCTCGATAATTGGGAAAAGTTGCAAGATACTTGCTTGCCACCTATTGATAGTTTCTTTAGTAAAATTAATAATGAAGGAATAACTCATGAGGATTATCAACACGCATGCACTGTTTGGAACACGTTTGAGATAAAAAACTTGCAAGAGTACGCGGAATTATATTTAAAAACTGACGTATTACTTTTAAGTGATATTTTTGAAAACTTTAGACTGATGTGTTTAAAAACATACGGTTTAGATAGTCTGCATTATTTTACTTTACCAGGGTTAGCATTTGATGCCATGTTAAAAGTAACAAATGTAGAATTAGAGCTTTTAACAGATATCGAAATGGTTTTGTTCTTTGAAAAAGCAAAACGAGGAGGAGTGTCACAATGTAGTAACAGATATGCATAAGCGAACAATAAGTACATGGGTGATAAATATAATCCTGGTAAAGAGACCTCTTATACAATGTACTTTGATGTGAACAATCTATATGGTTCAGCTATGAGTTATTTCCTTCCTTATGGAGGATTTGAATGGATACCCTTAAATGATATTTACAATTACAATATATTAAATTGTCCCAATGATAGTGAATACGGATACATGCTGGAAGTGGACCTTGAGTATCCAAAAGAACTTTTTAATTCACACAAAGATTTGCCATTGTGTCCAGAACACATACCTCCACCAACTTCTAATTCTACCATTAAAAAACTCTTAACGACATTGTATGATAAAAAGAAGTATGTTATTCATTATATGTATTTAAAACAAGTTATTAGCTTGGGACTGAAGCTTGCTAAGATTCATCGATGCCTAAAATTTAAACAATCACCTTGGTTAAAGAAATATATTGACTTAAACATTGAATTGAGAAAGGAGAGCAAAAATGAATTTGAAAAAAATTTATTCAAACTTTTTATAAACGCTCCGTATGGCAAAAGTATAGAGAATGTACGTAAATATAAGGATATAAAAATTGTAAACAAACTGGGTGGTAAATACGGTGCTAACTATTACATTTCCCAACCGAATTTTCATAGTTGTACCATATTTGATGAAAATATGGTAATAATTGAAATGCAAAAACAGAAAATTAATTTTAACAAACCTATTTACATTGGGATGTGTATTTTAGATATTTCGAAAACAATTTTGTATGACTTCCATTATAATTATATTAAAAAAAAATTTCAAGATAAAGCCAAGTTATTATACACTGACACAGATAGTTTAATATATCAGTTTTATGTTGATGATATATATGCTCATATTAAAGAGGATATTCATAAGTTTGACACATCAGAGTACACTGAAAATAATGTCTATAACATTCCCTTAAGGAATAAAAAAGTATTGGGCTTAATGAAAGATGAAAACAAAGGTCAAATTATGACACATTTTATAGGATTGCGCTCAAAAATGTACACGATAAAAACTTTAAATCAGGATCAGGAAATTAAAAAAGCAAAAGGAATTAAGAAATCAGCTTTAAAGGAACTAACTTATGAAGATTATTATAAAAGTTTATTTAAAAAAACAATTGTAGAGGTTTCCCAAAATTCTATTGTCTCCAAAAAACATGACGTCTATACAATAACTTTAAGAAAAGTTGCACTTAGTCCATATGATGATAAAAGAATGGTTAATTTTTTAAGCACTGACACTTTACCATGGGGTTTCAATGATAAATAATTCTTAAATACGTTTGATAATAAAAAAGTTCCTTATTCTTTATTTATTATTTTGGTAATAAATAAAAGTTTGTTTTTTAAATTATCTTTCTATTTTTGTACATCAGGTTTTCTTTAATCGATTAATCTACAAATTAAAATGGGTCCTCTATGGTGTGGTAAGTTATTTCACATATAACTTAAAAAATATATCGGTAATTAAAGCTGTTTTTTTTTCTTTAGAAAAGTAAATTGTCATGGGAAAAAGTTTTTACCGACCAAAAAAGATTTATAAAATTACAATCGAATACAAGAAGAAAAATAATACCATACACCCAACCTACTACTTCTATCATCAAAATGTATGGAACGTTATGGTGTGAAAACTGTAAAAAATTCTTTTGTTTTTGTCAAACTTCTTTAGAGATGCATGGAGCCATATTACCTGACTTGTATTGTTTCGAAACCATGCCTAAATCATAACACACAAAGGTTGTAAAACAAATATTTCTTAATTAATTATTTTTATGTTTTGATTTCAGCCTTTAGACCATGTAATTCCAAAGAACCGCGAATCCCTCCAGAAGATCAGGGATGGAATCGTATCCAATGAAGTGGTCAGGTACAAGGACCGGTACGATTCCCAAATATTACGGGGTCATTCTTCACATCATGATAACTTGGTGACAGCGAGTTACATGGATTCTGTGACGAGGGACTATTATCGACAGGTTAAGAAAAATATACATTATAACAGTAGAGTGTATATTTTTAATCAGATAAATAACTTGTTTCAAAACAAATAAAATTTATAGTATCAATCCAATATTGTTTTATTTACATCTTTATTTACCCACATATATCATTAAAAATATATATATACACAATAAAGCATTTATGTGATACATAGTTATTTTTCCTTTTCCTACAAGTTTCAAAAGTAAAGATAAGACTAGGCAGGCTAGGCTAGGCAGGCTATACAGATATATCTAAGCATCGTACACAAAAAAAAATTTTTGACGCAACAACACCTAAAATATTTCCAAGTCTCAATACAAATTTATTTTTTCGATCACCCTGTACAAATTTAACGAAAAGAAGAGGAGATGAAGCGATAAGCGATGAGTTTTGCACTCGACATACAAGGTGGTCCGTTCCACTCAAAGACACCCCCTCTGGTCATTGTCGACCGATTCTTTTACTTCTTCAGGACAGGTAAGACAAAGAAGAGACAAGTGAGACAGGTGTATACAGGTAACGTAGGTGACAATTCTTCGGCTGAGAAGAAGAGATCTAGAGATAAGCGACTAGTTCTTACGACCCTCTGGTCATTGTTGATCACTTCTTCGGGAGAGAAGAAGAAGAGATCAAGCGATAAGCGACCAGTTCTTACAACCCTCTGGTCATTGTCGATCACTTCTTGTACTTCTTGTACACCCCAAGGTCAAATCATGGCATCGATACCTTCGCATCGGAGACCCTGATGGACAGGTTACCAAAGTGATTCAGGACCCCGCTTGCTTATCTACTCATCTCAGCGCTATTTCGAACTTTATCCCAATAGAAGGCAACTAAACCATAAAACTATTAAATCATTGTTCGACAGATTATGCGAAACAGGGTCATTTCATCCCAAAAACAGGAATGCTGGAAGTCCGAGAGTAATTGAAGGGTAAGGGGAAAAAACAAACGATGTCCATTTTATAAGAATTTCAGGTAATCAACTCATTGTGTTGACAATATCCGGTCCCAAACACGTGCTAAATTCTATGGGAATAATACCAACGGTGTCCAAATAAGAAAGCATTAGAAAATACCCATACTGGTTTAAAACAAACGTTGTCCGCGCGGTACTGGTAAACAACCGACGTAGTCCAACTATAGTGTATTTTTATGTATGAGAGAGTAATAAAACAATAAATTATGTATGCAAATCCCTAAACTGTTGATACGGGTGACTCAATGAAAAACAGATATTTGTCAACAAATTTACAGAAGTATATAGGAAAACAATTTTAAATTGAGTATGACCACCAGGTATAAAGGTTGGAGCAGAATAGAATACAATAGTTGTGAGGCTTACTAATCCCTAAATAAGGTTGCCAGTGTCGGAGTGATGGAGGTTAACAGGTACTAATGAATTTGCAAGAAATGTAAGATGTTTATTTTATTGGTTATATATAACCAATAAAAGTTTAATAAGTACCTACCTATTTGCAAAATAGAGTTTAATTCTTTAGATAAAATAAAACGTTTTATTTTATCTGAAATGAGTGCATTCCACGAAGTAAGGGTTTCAACAATCAATTAATTTTTCAATTAATCTTGAGCACGCCCATGGAGTGGTCGGAGCTACCAGTTAAAATTATGCTAATTACTCTCTTGTTCATAAAAATAAACTATAGTTGCATAGCAACGACAGTTAACAGGGCGTGACAATTTTACGTCATGTTTTGTTCTTTTCGTCTTTGGCGGCAGTTTATGTCAAGATGAGTTCAAGTGAAGAATATTTGTGTGACGATCTGTTAAAAAAAACCAAGAAACGACAGAAAATTGGTCGAACTGCAGATGTAATGAAAAAGTTAAGATTGCAGGCTCACGAGTTAGAAGATGATTGTAAGTGTAAAAGACTGAAGTGTTTTGAAAACACTACTGCTCAAGAGAGGCAAAACATACTTAACGGATTCAATCAACTAGGATCAATTGATGCTCAAAACTGTTATTTAGCTGGATTGATTGCTGTATTGCCAGTTGTAAGACGAAGGTCACGACAAGTCGATGGAGAACAACACCATGATGCTACCTACCGCTACAGAGTACGAGTGAAGAGAGAAAACATAGAAGAAATATCTGTCTGCAGTAGTGCTTTTACTGCAATGCATGGTATTACTAGATCTAAGTTGGTTCATATTCAAGCATCTCTGAAAACATCCGGACTTGCTCCTGTCGACAAAAGAGGAAAGCATTCTTCGAAACATCGTCAGTTAACTTCTGATTTGAGTAACCAAATTCAGCAACATATTGCTTCATTTCGGGGCAGGTTAAGTCATTATAGCATTCAGGACTCGAAAAAAGTGTATTTAAGTGAAGAGTTAAATATTATGAAAATGTTCCAAATGTTTAAAGAAAAGTATCCTATTGCATCTGTTTCATATGACACGTACCGAAATATCTTTAATAACAAATTCAACATTTCATTTGGATACCCAAGGGCAGATACCTGTAGCAAGTGTGATGAGTTTAATGCAAAAATCAAGACTTTTCATTTTGTTGACGATGCAGTACAGATAAAAGCTCTATCTACTGAAAATAACTTGCACAAAAGTCGTGCCCAAGTTTTCTATGATAGAAAACGAGCTGCCCGAATAAAAGCTAGGAGAACTTTTGAATATGAATCAATCGTCATGGACTACCAGAAAAACATTTCGCTACCCAACATCAGCACTAACGATGTTTATTATAGGAGACAACTTTCTATGTTTTCTTTCAACATTCATGTGCCGTCTTCAGGAAAATCCTGTTTTTTTTACATATCCTGAATATGTGTCAAGGAAAGGATCCGACGAGGTATCATCGTTTCTCTTCTATTTCATTTTTAATGAACTACCAACAGAAGTCCGTCATCTTCACATTTTCTGCGACTCAGCTGGTGGACAAAATAAAAATTTCACAGTTGTTCGGCTACTTTATTACATTGTCCATGACATAAAACGTCTAGATACTATTCAAGTTACATTCCCCATTAGAGGAGATTCGTATTTCTTCTTCTTCTTCTTTTGGCATCATAACCCTGGATGGGTCTTTGCCTGTCTGGCTATGTCCTTCCATTCAGATCTCTCTTGTGCCCTTCTTCTCCATTGTCTTATGTTCATTGTTTTCAGGTCGTCTTCCACGTCATCCAACCATCTCGTTCTGGGCCTTCCTTTTTTTCGCCTTCCTATGGGCTTCCATTGTAACATTTTCTTTGTTGTTTTTGCATCGTTTTGTCTCTGCACATGTCCCAGCCATGACAGTCTTTGACTTTTCACAAATCTTACAATGTCATAACCTTCATTTAACTCATTAACCTCGTCGTTTTTCCTGATTCTCCATGTGCCATCTTCCTCTTGTACCGGGCCATATACTTTCCTCAGTATTTTTCTCTCGAATGTCCTGAGTTGGGCTTCATCTTTTTTCGTCATTACCCAAGTTTCACATCCGTATTTAGATTTTTCCGTATTTATTTCACAGATTCGTATTTAGAATGTGATAAAAACATGGGCTTGATAAATTTAAAGACTAAGATGGAACTACCCGTAGATTTGATAAATGTGTTAAAAGATGCAAGAAAAAAGCCGGAACCGTTCAAAGTTATAGACGTGGATCAGACATTAACGAAACAGTGGACTACATTTCTCCAAGAAAAATTTATTCGTAAGTGTCCAATAGCTCTGCAACAAGTAAGAGAACTTCGATTGGTGAAAGACAAACGCGGATTGGTTTTTTACCGAACCACTTATAATGGCATTTGGGAAAGCAAGCAAATAACAGGTAGATCAATAAAATCTGTTGTTCCAAGAAAAATGAAAGATGGCGAATTTGAGCTACCAAGTCAAGCATACCATAGACCATTACCGATTTCCCAGGCTAAGTACAACGATTTACAAGTTTTAAAACGATTTTGTCTTCAAAATGCTCAAGAATTTTACGAAACATTGCTATACAAATGAAAAATCTCTGTGTAGGCTTATGTAGAAAGTGGACAACGTTGGTTTTTAACAAGTTATTTGTGACGTTAACGTGCTTTTTTATTTTTTCAACAAAATCTAATAATGTTAAGTTTGTATTCTTTTGTTTAGATATTATTAATATAGTAATAAACTACTTAAAAATATTTGTATGCAGTTTTATTTATTTCTAAGATCATAACCAGCAGATTAGTCACGTTGATTAACTTTTCTCTGTAAGTTACTTTTGTGACATCGTTTGTTTTTTCCCCTTACCCTTCAATTGATGCGGATATGGAGGATGAAATTGTTGTGCGTGTTAGAGAAGATCCAGAAACTAGTACAAGGCTAGTTTTTGCGGCCACTGGTATAAGCAAACCTACGGTGTCAAGAATAATATGGACAGAAAATATGTATCCGTATCGTTTTAGTTCAGCACAGAATCTTTTACCATAGGATTTTCCAGCAAGGCTCCGATTTAGTCAGTTTATGATAGGACAGCATTTAGACGATCCAATGTTTTATAGTAAAATTTTATTTACCGATGAAGCCACATTTACTAGAAAAGGTGTGTTTAACTGGCGCAATAGCCATACCTATGCGACAGAAAATCCTAATGCATTTCAAGAACATCATTTTCAACATGAGTTTCCATAAATATCTGGTGTGGCATATTTGGAGATTGTATTGTAGGACCATTCGAATTACCAACTAGGCTCGACGGAGTAACGGATCTAAATTTTTTGAGAGAAGATTTACCAACTCTTTTCGAAGACATACCTCTAAATTTGAGACGTAACTCTTGGTACATGCATGATGGTGCACCACCACATTATAGCCTAGAAGTTAGAAACTATCTAGATGAAATTTATCCTCAAAGGTAGATTGGTAGAGGTAGTGTATATCCGTGGCCAGCACGCAGTCCTGAACTAAATCCCTTAGACTTTGACTTGTGGGGCTACCTAAAGTCACTTGTTTATAAAAAAAAATTAATAACCGTCAAGAGTTACATCAAAAGATTGTAGAGGGAGTTAACGTAATTCGGGCCCAAAGAAACTCATTATTTAAAATAAGACAAAACTTACATAAAAGATTTAGATTATGTAGTTTATCTAACAGTGAACATTTTGAACACATATTGTAATTTTTTTTTCTTTTCGTTTTGAATTATTCACTTTGTCAATTGGTTTATATTCACTTCATTATTTAATTTAATTTAATTTCTGATTTTTTTTTAATTTGTTACTGTATAAAAGGTTTAATAAAAATAATTGTTTAAATCATATTCATTTTGGTTGCAAAAAATATCCACTACTAATACATTTAATATTCACCGGTATTTAAGACCTTTTGAATAATGTTTGAATTTACATAAGTTTTTGTAAATTTTTTTCATTTTATGCACGCCTCTAAAAAATTTATTTCGAAAACGGTGTACTTTTTTGATTTAAAACAGAGATACCTTTTTTGTGTAGAATTGAATATTATTTCATGTTTTTTCCTAGAATGTTTATACAGGGCGGACAAAAAAATTATGACCACATTAATAAACCAATGTTATAGTAGGTGGCGCCAGCTAGTGTCAATGGTTTAACTTTTTCATTTTCACATTAAGCATACTAAATAATAGCAAGATACCAAATTTCACTTATATTGGTTGAATAGTTTTCAATAATATCCTTAAAAATAATATAAAAAAATATTAATGAATCACCCTGTAGAACAAAAACTAGCAACATTTTGCCTAAGAAATTTGTGCTCAAACGCTTTATTTTGATGTCAGCTATCATCCATTAGCTAATGTCTAATTAATTATGCGACACCCCGTATATGAGTACCTATATGAATGAAATTAAATGTTATTGTAAAGTTATATTACTTAAGTACGAATGGTATTGTATTATTTTATTGTAGATGAATTCTGGAAAAAAATATTTTTAATAAAAGATTAAAGTAGGACTAGAGTTGTATATTGTAGTGTGGGGGATTGTAGTTATAGGAAAATGGTTTTATGTGAACTTTGATGATAATAAGTCCTATATGTTAAAACCAACATTTGGTACCTAAGACATAAATGTGTAAAGTTCTAAGTTAATCATTTTTAGGAAGATATGGAGAGATGTTTACTGTTATGTATGGATTCATGAAATATGATAAAACCAACATGATTGACGAAAAATTGAGTGAACTTAAGTAATAATAAGGTCCTATTTGTTAAAATCCAACATTTGGTACCTGAGTAATATAAAGTGTTTGACTTTTAAGTCCACGAATGTTAGAAAGATGGAAAGAGTTAATTACTTGGTAATATATTTATTTATGAAATATGGAAAAACAACAAAATTGATGAACGAAGGGTGACTCTGTTTAGCTAAAAGGACAATTTGTGATGTATTGGTATTGTGTGGGAATAATAACTAAAGAAGAGACTAAGATTTCCAGAGGTCCGATACCATAACTTAAGAAGAAAATGTAATGATAAGAAAAAAAAAAAGAAATAGGTATATTGTAAAAGAAAATAGGGGAGAAGACGATTCTTAAGGCTGTTACGTTAAAAATAGTCCAGGTTTTACTGTAATTGTAGGGAAGGAAAGGGATAAGTGAAATAGTTTGGTTAAAGCGAAACAGCACGTTTTCAAATTTTTCCCCGTATGGAAGTGAGGGTAATTGCTAATTTTTCTATCTTATTTAAATAAATAGTCTCACTTAACTCAGAAAGATTTCGTATAAACACCCACGTTAGTATACCAATATTTATAAACTTTATAATATTTATGTATCACTGTATCAGTTATGTTTTTTTATATTGTTTTTACTGCCTATTTTTAACAATTAATTCAGTATCTATAGCTTTTTTCGTTAAGCTTATATGTTAGTTTGCCTTTTTCATTAATTTTTGTAAAAAGTGTTGCCAACCCATCAACTCTATCAAAAATTAGACTGTACTTAAGACTGTATTCATAGAGACTGTATTTCATTTCGTTGATTATAAACTTTTTGACTCCACCATATTATGTACATACAATAGTATGGAGGAGTATGTGATCGTTTTAAAATTGAGAAAAAAAATGTTCCATTTCAAATTTTTAAAAGCAATTATCTTTAGTCTTTCAATTTCTTTTTTTTTGCAGGTAATGGACATAAGAAATTTTTTCAAAAGATAAACGTCTTCGCCATCTTTACCGTCTATACAACCAACTACACTGGAGAGGATGAGAATAGTCAGCCTGAACAGCAGCCCGGTACAAGCAGGAAAAAGCGTTAGTTAACCACTTTATTGGTAAGGATAAGTTATTTTTTGGTCTTTCTTATTTAGAACTAAATAGTTTAGCTTTCAATTATGAAGAAATTAATAAAATTCCAAACAACTTAAATAAACAAAACTGTTTAGATGGTAAAGACTGGTTGTACCTATTTTTAAAAACTAACATTTTTTGCTATATTGGCTGAACTTTAAGATAAATATGTCTTTTTTGCTAGCAGAATGTACAAATATAATGGGACCAGTATAATAACTACTGTCCCAAATAAGCCAACAAAAATTATATTCGTAAAGGGTAAAAAGCAGGTAGCAAATTTAACATCTGGTGAGAGGGACACGCTAATTACAGCCGAAATTTGTGTTAGTGCAGCAGGTCACTACGTTCCACCTCTGCTTATTATTCCTCGTCAGATGAGATCGTATTTACGAAATAAATTTACTTCTAGGAACCTCCGATAGGGGCTGCAGGACCTTGACGTTGGTTCGGAGGCTTAAGCTGACTGTTCAGACAGGGCTGTAGTCTGGCGTAGGAAGTGGAACAAGTATGTGTGTGTGAATGAATGGGATCTCCCTAATAAGGAGCTCTCTGTTGAATGAAGGTACCCCCTATAAACGGGCTAGGCCTAGTGAATGGGAAGTATAGAAACGTGTGAAACGACCACGCTAGAACAGTTCCTGTCACCACATAGCCCTCTGGGGTATCTGGGAATCTTTCCCAGGTATTCGAGAGACTAGGAAGGGGAGAACTGTTTCAGCGACCAAGAAGCAGCCTACCCAAGCTAAGGTGTGAGGTAATCGTGCCGATGGCTGTATGGCCACAGGGTTTTATGTGGTCGTGAACGATCCCCCTGGGGAACCAGGCAAACCCCACTGTATAAAGCCTTCCCCTGGTAATGCGGGGCTCTGCCAGGGGCGACCAAGCTTTCCCTAGCTACTCGTGGGAACAACATGTATACGAAAAATAAAAAACCAAAACCAAATTCTGAGGTTGGACCAAAACGTTCACCTCAGTCTGAAGCCGCAGATAAGGATGGACAGCAATGTTCACCTCTAATCTCGGCCAAACCGGAGGCTGGACCAAAACGTTCACCTCAGCCTGAGGCCGGAGCTAAGGATGAACAGCAATGTTCACCTCAAGCTTCGGCCCAAGCGGAGGATGGACAAGGACCACCTCGGGAAAACCGGCCAAAACGCCACAGAATTAGCGGCGCCGAGGCAAAAAGAAGGAAGAAGGCCAGAGAGGCGATGGGAAAAGCACCCACGGGAGCAGCTCATCCCTCTCCAGCCCCTCCCAAAACAAAGGTGAAGATGCCCACATCGGAGGCTGACAACGGTTCCACCTCCAAAAGAGGACAGGAACCAACAGCCCCCGGTGTGAAGCGCCTTCGCCCAAGTACCTCCACGGAGGGCACGCCGAGGAAGCATAAGAAGTCACGCGGTGGTGGAAACACCGCTGCGCCTTCCCAAAGCTTCGCCGAAGCTACCTTAAGACATCTTAAGGTTGCTATTATAGATAAGTTAAACCCGTATGGAAAGGTCACCGCCGACCGGGCAAACCTTATCAAACAAAGCCTAATCGAGGAATTGGACAGAACAATCTTGTCACCCTCGAGCAGCCAGGTAAAAGCACCCACGTTCAAGTCGTGGACTTACTCAGGTGAGATCATCAGAGTAGTCTGTGATGACGATGAGGCGCTTGCATGGCTGGAAAAGGCTACATCTGACCTCAAACCGTGGGAGGAAGCATCACTGGCTGTTGTCAGTCAGGATAAGCTCCCAAAACTTACCAAAGCCTCTCTATGGATCCCGGAGGATGCTATTAGCACCTCTGATGACCCAGAAAGAGTGCTGCGGAGGTTAGCGGCGCAAAATCCAGACATGGCAGTCGCGAGATGGTGCACTTTTCACCATGAGGTAAAAAAGGATCCTAAAGGACACCTGTTTGTCTTCGGAATCGGAGACGATGACATGGTTGTCCTTAGGAAAAGGGCAATGAGGCTGAGCTGCACGTTTACCTCATTGTATCTAAAAACAAGCACAAGCAAAGTGCAGGATACCTCCTCGGAACCAGGAACCTCAGACACGCGGCAACCGACTGCGGTTGCTGAGACTGAGACAACCCTGGTCCCACAGCAGGGAGAAGATCATCAAATGATGGTTGACGAACTCTGCGGAGGAAGTTCCGAAATAACTGAGGCTGCCCCCTCCTCAACTGAGGAGGAAATGGACACCTAAAAAGAGCCGAAACGATACCTAAGCCATGGGCAAGGATGTCGAAAAAAATAAGGTCACTATTATTCAATGCAACCTCCAACACAAAAAGGTGGCAACGGCAACACTATGTCGCCGCCTGGATGTAACGGAGGATGCAATAGCACTAATCCAAGAACCTTGGATAAATAAGACCAAAATAACTGGTCTTAGCAGCCTAAACGGTCAAATTTTCAGCTTACCAAGCAATCAACAACCGAGAACAGCAATATATGTTCCCAGAAAAATCAAAGCCTCCCCTATGGCGCAGTTTTGCACCTCAGACGTAACTGCGGTTAAAGTGAAGTGCCCATGGGGAAAGGGCAAAAATAGAGAGTTGATACTAGCATCAGTCTACCTACCCTCAGATGCAGCCACCCTACCACCAACAAGGGAAATGGAAGATCTGGTAGACCATTTTCTCAGTCAGAAGGTAGAACTTATTATCGGCTGCGATTCGAACTCTCACCATCTAGGCTGGGGCAGCAGAGATAACAACGCCCGAGGTAAGTCTCTTTATAACTATATTACTATAAAAGATTTGTATATCTTAAATAAGGGCACCGAACCTACCTTTATTAATGTTCGTAGCCAAACAGTCATCGATATCACGCTGGCAACAGCTGAAATATCGAATAAAATTCAGAACTGGCAGGTATCGGAGGATATTTCTATGTCCGACCACCGCTGGCTAACCTATAATATTAGTCTGGAAAAAAGCCTTATCAAATCGCGCGACCCTAAGAGGACGGATGTAGAACTCTACAACCGACTCTTAGAAGATGCTCTGCGGAATGAAAGGGCTTCAACTCCAGGAACTAATACAGAATTGGAAAGGTATGCGGTATCTATCCAAAACAAAATAAGCTATGCTTATAAAAAATCCTGTCCAATAAGGATGGTCCAGGAAAGTCGCAAAACCAACTCTTGGTGGTGCACTGAATTGGAACACCTTAGGAAGACAGCAAGAACAGCTTTTAATAAAGCAAAACGCACCAAACTCAAAGAGGATTGGGATTCTTACCAATCAAATCTCAGAGAGTTTAAAAAAGTCTGCAGACAAAGACAAAGAGCTGCTTGGAGAACCTTCTGTGAGGAAATCAAAGATTTCCCGCAGGCTTCCAGGTTACAAAAAGCGCTCTCAAAGGACCCACATCGGCATGTCGGCATACTAACGAAGGAAGATGGGAATAAAACTTCCAACCTTCGCGAAAGTGCTGAGGTCCTGATGAAAACACACTTTCCCGGTTCTAGTGTCTCAACAGCACCAAACCGGATGGAAGAAGCAATCATACCGTCAACAAACGACTGGCATCTCGCCAGAACAATGATTAATGAGGAAAAGGTAAAATGGGCCATATTGTGCTTCACCCCTTTCAAATCACCAGGGCCTGACGGCATATATCCAGCCCTACTACGGTGGGGACTGGATATCCTTCTGCCGCACCTCGTGGAAATATTCAGAGCCTCTTTGGTTCTGAGATATATTCCTAGGAAGTGGAGAGAGGTACGTGTGGTCTTCATACCAAAACCAGGTAGGATGGACTACACCCTACCAAAGGCTTTCCGACCAATTAGCCTAACATCCTTTCTGTTGAAAACGATGGAAAGGCTATGCGAGAGGTACATAAGGGATGAAGTTCTGGTCCATAACCCACTTCACCCAAATCAACATGCATATACTTCGGGAAGATCTACCGATTCTGCACTGCATCATGTAGTGGGAAGAATTGAAAGATCGCTGGATAATAAAGAATCCACCCTAGGTATATTCATAGACATTGAGGGAGCGTTTGATAAAACCACATTCCCAACTATCACCCAACAGCTCAACGTCAGGAATGTTCCCCTGGCCATAAGCGAATGGATATTCAGTATGCTCTCTAATAGAGCAATAAGCATAAATGTAGAAGACGTTTCTGTTAGAGGCATGGTTACGAGGGGCTGTCCACAGGGAGGGGTGCTATCACCACTACTCTGGAACATAGTTCTAGATACCCTGGTTGACCAACTCAGCAGCAACGGTTTCTACACAATAGCCTATGCAGACGATATTGCTGTCCTGCAAAGCGGTAAGTTTGAGAGCACACTATGTGAGAGATCACAAGTTGCTCTCCGACTAATAGAAACATGGTGCAAGGAACACTCACTATCTATAAATCCAAAGAAAACTGAGATGGTCCTCTTTACCAGGAAAAGAAGAATCACGGGCTTAATACCCCCAAGGATTCTAAACTACAGTCTAAATTTTTCTGACGAGGTGAAGTACCTTGGTATTACCCTTGACAAGAAGTTAACATGGAACTCACACTTAGATGGTAGAGCTAAAAGAGCATATATTGCCTATGAGCAGTGTCGACGAACGGTCGGACGCACCTGGGGCCTCACGCCCAGGGTGATCGCCTGGGTCTACACCGCTGTCATTAGGCCAATGCTAACTTACGGAGCTATTGCTTGGGTACCAAAAGTGCTACAGGCAACAGCGATTAACAAACTAAACCATATTCAGCGGATGGCTTGCATAAATATAACAGGTGCCATGAAAACAACACCAACTGCTGCAATGGAGTTGATCATTGGCATCACGCCTCTAGATATATATGTCAAAGAGGTGGCGCTAGTGACAATGATGCGACTGCGCTCAGCTGGTGCAAACCTTGATGTAGGAATGGGACAATTGAGAACTCGTTTCTGGCGAGAAGAGTTGGATGCGTTACCACTTCTACAGGCAGGCTGCGACTCAATTGAACCAAAGTTTGTCTTCAACAAACCCTACAAAATTGAAACAGGACAGTACATGGAGACAAACGTGGCAAATGCCTATTGCATATACACCGATGGCTCCAAAATGAAAGAAGGCTCAGGATGCGGGATATACTCCAGATCACTGAACCTAAGAATAAAGTGGGGTATGGGCAAAAATGCCAGCGTAGTTCAGACAGAACTGACTGGTATCTCCATAGCCGCAAAAGAGATAACCCAAAAAGGTATAGCAGGTAAAACTATAATCATCTGCACAGATAGCAGACAAGCGCTACTAACCTTGAATAGACCACGTGTCACATCAGGTTTAGTAATGGAGTGTCACAAGTCAATAACCCAAGCTTCGGATGGTAATACCATCATCCTGAGGTAAGTTAAAGGACACAATAGGAATAAAGGCAACCGCATTGCTGACCAATTAGCTAGGAAGGCGGCAGGCCTAAGACTCTTAGGACCTGGGGATCTTTTTGGTTGGTCAACTACAACAATCGCGGAAATTGTCAAATGTCACTCCCATACTCAAACCGTAAAAAGATGGGAAGAAGGGAAAGGATGTAAACTTGCCAGGGTAACACTAAGTAACCTTGAAGAGTCAACATCTAAGAAGTACTTGGGAATGACCAGGAAAAACCTACGTTTGGCAGTTGGTTTTTTAACTGGTCATTGTCAACTAAGCAAACACCTCCATACACTGGGGCTAGCAGACACACCTCTATGTAGGAAGTGTGAACGAGAAGACGAAACTGTAGAGCATGTCCTATGTGAATGCCCAGAGTTATCGTTAATACGAGAGTACGCGTTCGGCGAGTCCTGGCCAACACCTGCCCACATAAGAGAGATGTCTCCTGGTGACTTGTCCACCTTCCTAGAATTGGCAGGATGGACAATGAGCTAAGGGTGACAGCTCCCTGGGAGGATGCACAATGGGTCAATTGTGGCCTAAGTGCTGTGAAACTTAACTCGCCCTCCCTACTCTACAGATACAGATTACTTCTAGGAAGTATTGTGACTTTTCATAAATCTGGATGGATACAGACCGAAATAATAAGCAATATCTGGTTTCATCATTTTCTGAAACGCACACATTAAACTAAAACCCACTAAAAATTGCCCCGAAAACGCTAAAATTGGTTTTTTCGGTTATTTTAGTTGTTTATTTGCAATTTACGCTTAAAGTAAGGGTTTAATATAAAAATTACAAGAACAACTTTTGTCTTAAAATAACCCAAGTTATTATAAAAAGTGGTTTCGAAGTAAAAAAGGCAATAAATAGGTTTCCATAAAAATTTTCGGTAAACTTCAACATATTGGCCTCATATAAATCAATTAAAACAAGTTTCAGAATGTGGGTATGAACTCGACTTTTTCGACAAAAGCCACCCGCTTAGCATGTTTAGCAATAAATAAAACCAAGTTTATTTGAGAATGATTATTTCCAATGCATTACATAAACCAATACTATTTTTAGAAATAATTGAATAGGTTAATTTGTTTTTTTCATAAAATTTATTATAAATAAATTTTTTACGACACAATGTATATATTAATCATAAATATTTATGTTTTACAATAAAAATTACTTTGAAAATAATACCCTAAAAACTAAAAAATTAAAGAAAAATCTTAAATAAATTAGATGGTTTATTTAAATAATACATATTCGTAATCTACGCAAAAAGCACCTACAAATTAAAAAAGAAACTTTGAAATCCATAAACAAGAACTAGAAATAGAGTTAACAGATTATTTCTCCTCCACTGCTTCCGCAAGTTTCAAAGCTGACTGAGTTTTAGGACCACATTTTGAAGCTTTGTGAACAATTCCATTAAAAGGCAATCTTTTTCGAATTTTGCGCATTAAAACTTTAAAGTATGTTGCTTCAAATGACGCTAATTAGATCTCTTCATCTTGTTATAAACAAAGCTGCTGTCAATTAAAAAAAAGGGATTAACTTCCTAACTTCCCGTCCCAAATTGTCCAAGACAACATTTTTTTTGAATTTGCTATAAAAGCAAACCAACACTCCAAATGAGAAAGTCCCGAAAAACACGACAGAATCTGAAAGCTTTTCGGAAGAGTTCACGAATATATGCCAGAATTCTGATTCAGAAGAACTCATTTGATTAGATGATCAAATCAAAATAACAAAGTTACCTTGCCGAAAAGAAAAGGAATTTACTTTAATACAGAAGAATATTGAAAAATACAATTTTGTCGTGGTAAGTTTAACAGAGATAAGAAAGGAAACAGTAATGACATTTTTTTGGAAAAATTTAAGGGCAGTGTATAGAGAACATTTGAGAGGAAGAATACGCATAATAAATTACCTGAGAAACTACAGAAATCACCAGGACTCATTTGTGTTTATAGCTATACGACAGTGTTATTTAAAAAGTGAAATTGTAGGAGTTCTCATCAATTTTTCTTTACTTTGCCATGGAATAATTAAATTTTTATAATTTTATTTTATAATTTTTTATAATAATTATATTTTTAAATTATTTTTAGTAACCAATATTAGAATAGGTACTTGTGTGCGTGTGCGTGTGTGCGTGTGCTGGTGTGCGTGTGCGTGTGTATGTGTGTGTGTGCGTGTGTGTGTAGGTGTGTGTGTTTGTGTGTGTGTGTGTGTGTGTGTGTATGTGTGTGTGTGTGTGTATGTGTGTATGTCATTAGACAAAATCTATTTTCTATTTCTTTAAGACATGCCCACTATTTTTGCATATCTGATAAAATTTATGATGGAATCAAGTACTGATTTATCTGAGGAACACAGCATAGCTGTAATATTTAGCGCCAATGGAAACTCATTGTAAATTAAGTAGTTCTTAATACAGAATTGAAGAGAACCGAGGGTTCAGAGAACATTCAAGGAAAATATGTATGATTTAGATCACCAATAGATATGTTGTCATAAATACAGATAGGGGAGTTAAGTATTCCAATTTTATATAAGTGGAATGGAAAGCAACCATGGTTTAATTTTAAATGAGTTAATATTGGCATTTGTGCTCTAGTGTAATTATAGGTGAAATGAGGAACGTTTTTTGGAAGTGTAGGGTGAATGCTAAAATAATGATTTGGAGATTTATTTGGAATTTTTTTGTAATAAGCTTCCCATTTAAAACTGATATTAGGTTTGAGAGCATTATTTAGATCTTTTAAATTAAATACTTTGTCTATACGGTGCAATTGTGTTTAGTTTTTGACTCCACAATGTCCTTTCATCCAAATATACGAAACAGTTACATTATTTTGCTTACGATCCATAATCAATTTTTTTAAGTTCAAAATTAAGGCATTTCGGAATTGATTTAGTGGGTGACCGATAATACTTTGTAATGTTGACTTTGACTCTGAAATGATTGCAATATTCGTGCATGTTTGAGTTGCACATCATTTTAACGCCTTTCCAATGGCAAAGGACTCAGTGGTAAAAATGGAACAATAATTTGAGATTCTTTACTTTTCAGTTATGATTTATGCTTGAAACAAAAATGCAGAACCAGATATTATAATCTGAATACTACGGGAATATAATGGTAGGTTTGCCAATTATAAAGAGTGTGGCGTGACAAGTTTTGAATAAGAAGTAATGGCAGATACAAGTATGTTAAAAATCTGAAAATTCAAAGGTGTAGGTTTTGGAATACGCTGAGTTGAAATAAAATATTGTCCTGAATGTGGCACTTTCAGTTATACCAGAAGTAGACGTCAACTTGTTATTTCAAATAGAACCTAATATTTTTTGTTTTATTTTTAAATTCTATATAAATTTTAGAAGATAAAAATTTAAATGGTGAAAGATATTCGCATTTTTAGAAGCAGCTATAAAACCGGCGTTACATACTTTAAGAAATGTAGTGGCGGCTTCACCTTGGTATCAGCAAGATGGAGAACCTCTTTATCACTTTGGGCGTGTTGCTTATCATTTTTACACGAAATGTTTGATGATAGATAAATTGCCAATCAGGATCCGTTTCGTTGGCCAGCACGCTCTCCTGACTTAGCTCCTTTGTATTTTGACATTTAGAGTTACAATAAAAATCAGATATTTTCCAAATCTGCTACGACAAAGGAAGATATGATGCAGAGGGTCTTCTTTTTCTTCTTAAAGTGTCTATCCGTTCCGGATGTTGGCGATCATCACGGCTATCTTTACTTTATTTATTGCAGCGCGGAACAGTTAAGTGGTAGTGGTATTTACGAAAGTGGTATAACACGACTACCACTGAACAGAGGGTCTTACTTGCTTTTAATTCTCTAACGTCCGGCTGTATTTCGAGAATTACAAGACATAACTTAAATAAATGTTTAGAAGTAGATGGTGCTAATTTTAAACATTCAGTTTAAAATTTTATTTGTATAATATTACATTTAGTTATTTTAGTTTGTAAGTTCTTTAATTAAATTAATACAAAAATACCTAGTCAACGTTTTTAATGATATCCACGATTAATAATTCTTTCATGTTATTGGTTACTTTTCAGAATTAATAACATGAAAAAATAATAAAATATTATTTTAAATAATGGAAATCATAGCCAAGACCTTACTTATATTGAAATAATTAAATATTGTTATGTTTTAACTTTCGAAAACCCGGCAAGTCCATTTAACAATTTTATACACTCGCCGTAAATAATAAGATTTTAAAAAACATTACAATAAATTCTACATTTGCCATTATTTACTATGATATACAAACTAATAAAGAAAACTGTCAAAGCAGTACATATAAATAATTAACGCTCTATCAAATTAGTTAATCAATTCACTATCAAATATTTGACAGACAGATTGAAATAAGTGTTTTTTTTTTTTAATTTTAACTCAGATATCTCAAAAGTGCTCAGTTTAGATATAGGGAATACCGATACCAAACGAATTGGCTTAAGAAAATACAGTGGAAAATGTAATAAAATACAGGGTGTTCTATTAAAAGTAAGCAGCTTATACATGATTTAAATTGCGCATACTGGCGGCTAAGTTCAAAACACGTTGTATAAAATATCAATGTGTTATATAAATTAAGTTAACGAGAAAGCGCTTGTTGTTTATTGGGTACAATTTCACGTCATTAGCCCCGTTATTGATGGAGATATTTTTATTCAATATAGACTGGGATTTTTTCAAAATTTTGGAAAAAATTGAAATATCTCGAAAATACTTCATTTTTGGTTAAGGACAAATTTTATCTAAA
This sequence comes from Diabrotica undecimpunctata, assembly GCF_040954645.1. Taxonomy (NCBI): domain Eukaryota; kingdom Metazoa; phylum Arthropoda; class Insecta; order Coleoptera; family Chrysomelidae; genus Diabrotica; species Diabrotica undecimpunctata. The sequence goes on along the minus strand of NC_092804.1, from coordinate 85,732,753 downwards.
ATTTTATGTAGAATTCGAAAATGAAATAAAAAATATTTGGTTCTATTTAAAATAACAAAGTTGACGTCATCTTCCAGTATAACTAGAAGTGCCACAATCAGGACAACATTATATTTCAACTTAGTGTCATCCAAAACCTACACCTTCGAATTTTCAGATTTTTAACATAACTTTATTCGCCAATATTTTTAATTAAAACTTGTCGCGCCACAGCGTACAGGATCGAAATTTTTTGCGTAGAATGGTTAAAGTTAAAAAATATTGGTAAGATAGTTTCGAAACAAATTCAGATTTCTGCTTTAATCTGGAGCCTTCTAAAAATTGCAAGACATGACCAGACGATGATAAAGATGTTAAAGAAGACATGGGGAATCTAAAATTTGCATTCCACGACATGTCTATTCATCTAGGCAGAAATCCTAACGAATTTGTTTCTCGTACTCATACAGAGTAGATCCGAATAAAATGAAAAAGACAGAAAAGATTTTATTTCACGTTCAAAGCGTCTATGTATCTATTGATACGTATTTCGACTTAAAAAGTCTCATCAGAATAGTTATTCATAGCCGTTCTTAACGTGAAAAATAAAATTCTCTGTCTTATTAGAAGTAACAATAACATGACTTCGTTATGGACGCAATAGCGACATCTGATAGAAAAATCGGTAAGATAGTTTCGAAACAAATTCAGATTTCTGCTTTAATCTGGAGCCTTCTAAAAATTGCAAGACATGACCAGACGATGATAAAGATGTTAAAGAAGACATGGGGAATCTAAAATTTGCATTCCACGACATGTCTATTCATCTAGGCAGAAATCCTAACGAATTTGTTTCTCGTACTCATACAGAGTAGATCCGAATAAAATGAAAAAGACAGAAAAGATTTTATTTCACGTTCAAAGCGTCTATGTATCTATTGATACGTATTTCGACTTAAAAAGTCTCATCAGAATAGTTATTCATAGCCGTTCTTAACGTGAAAAATAAAATTCTCTGTCTTATTAGAAGTAACAATAACATGACTTCGTTATGGACGCAATAGCGACATCTGATAGAAAAATCGGTAAGATAGTTTCGAAACAAATTCAGATTTCTGCTTTAATCTGGAGCCTTCTAAAAATTGCAAGACATGACCAGACGATGATAAAGATGTTAAAGAAGACATGGGGAATCTAAAATTTGCATTCCACGACATGTCTATTCATCTAGGCAGAAATCCTAACGAATTTGTTTCTCGTACTCATACAGAGTAGATCCGAATAAAATGAAAAAGACAGAAAAGATTTTATTTCACGTTCAAAGCGTCTATGTATCTATTGATACGTATTTCGACTTAAAAAGTCTCATCAGAATAGTTATTCATAGCCGTTCTTAACGTGAAAAATAAAATTCTCTGTCTTATTAGAAGTAACAATAACATGACTTCGTTATGGACGCAATAGCGACATCTGATAGAAAAATCGGTAAGATAGTTTCGAAACAAATTCAGATTTCTGCTTTAATCTGGAGCCTTCTAAAAATTGCAAGACATGACCAGACGATGATAAAGATGTTAAAGAAGACATGGGGAATCTAAAATTTGCATTCCACGACATGTCTATTCATCTAGGCAGAAATCCTAACGAATTTGTTTCTCGTACTCATACAGAGTAGATCCGAATAAAATGAAAAAGACAGAAAAGATTTTATTTCACGTTCAAAGCGTCTATGTATCTATTGATACGTATTTCGACTTAAAAAGTCTCATCAGAATAGTTATTCATAGCCGTTCTTAACGTGAAAAATAAAATTCTCTGTCTTATTAGAAGTAACAATAACATGACTTCGTTATGGACGCAATAGCGACATCTGATAGAAAAATCGGTAAGATAGTTTCGAAACAAATTCAGATTTCTGCTTTAATCTGGAGCCTTCTAAAAATTGCAAGACATGACCAGACGATGATAAAGATGTTAAAGAAGACATGGGGAATCTAAAATTTGCATTCCACGACATGTCTATTCATCTAGGCAGAAATCCTAACGAATTTGTTTCTCGTACTCATACAGAGTAGATCCGAATAAAATGAAAAAGACAGAAAAGATTTTATTTCACGTTCAAAGCGTCTATGTATCTATTGATACGTATTTCGACTTAAAAAGTCTCATCAGAATAGTTATTCATAGCCGTTCTTAACGTGAAAAATAAAATTCTCTGTCTTATTAGAAGTAACAATAACATGACTTCGTTATGGACGCAATAGCGACATCTGATAGAAAAATCGGTAAGATAGTTTCGAAACAAATTCAGATTTCTGCTTTAATCTGGAGCCTTCTAAAAATTGCAAGACATGACCAGACGATGATAAAGATGTTAAAGAAGACATGGGGAATCTAAAATTTGCATTCCACGACATGTCTATTCATCTAGGCAGAAATCCTAACGAATTTGTTTCTCGTACTCATACAGAGTAGATCCGAATAAAATGAAAAAGACAGAAAAGATTTTATTTCACGTTCAAAGCGTCTATGTATCTATTGATACGTATTTCGACTTAAAAAGTCTCATCAGAATAGTTATTCATAGCCGTTCTTAACGTGAAAAATAAAATTCTCTGTCTTATTAGAAGTAACAATAACATGACTTCGTTATGGACGCAATAGCGACATCTGATAGAAAAATCGGTAAGATAGTTTCGAAACAAATTCAGATTTCTGCTTTAATCTGGAGCCTTCTAAAAATTGCAAGACATGACCAGACGATGATAAAGATGTTAAAGAAGACATGGGGAATCTAAAATTTGCATTCCACGACATGTCTATTCATCTAGGCAGAAATCCTAACGAATTTGTTTCTCGTACTCATACAGAGTAGATCCGAATAAAATGAAAAAGACAGAAAAGATTTTATTTCACGTTCAAAGCGTCTATGTATCTATTGATACGTATTTCGACTTAAAAAGTCTCATCAGAATAGTTATTCATAGCCGTTCTTAACGTGAAAAATAAAATTCTCTGTCTTATTAGAAGTAACAATAACATGACTTCGTTATGGACGCAATAGCGACATCTTACCGATTTTTCTATCAGATGTCGCTATTGCGTCCATAACGAAGTCATGTTATTGTTACTTCTAATAAGACAGAGAATTTTATTTTTCACGTTAAGAACGGCTATGAATAACTATTCTGATGAGACTTTTTAAGTCGAAATACGTATCAATAGATACATAGACGCTTTGAACGTGAAATAAAATCTTTTCTGTCTTTTTCATTTTATTCGGATCTACTCTGTATGAGTACGAGAAACAAATTCGTTAGGATTTCTGCCTAGATGAATAGACATGTCGTGGAATGCAAATTTTAGATTCCCCATGTCTTCTTTAACATCTTTATCATCGTCTGGTCATGTCTTGCAATTTTTAGAAGGCTCCAGATTAAAGCAGAAATCTGAATTTGTTTCGAAACTATCTTACCGATTTTTCTATCAGATGTCGCTATTGCGTCCATAACGAAGTCATGTTATTGTTACTTCTAATAAGACAGAGAATTTTATTTTTCACGTTAAGAACGGCTATGAATAACTATTCTGATGAGACTTTTTAAGTCGAAATACGTATCAATAGATACATAGACGCTTTGAACGTGAAATAAAATCTTTTCTGTCTTTTTCATTTTATTCGGATCTACTCTGTATGAGTACGAGAAACAAATTCGTTAGGATTTCTGCCTAGATGAATAGACATGTCGTGGAATGCAAATTTTAGATTCCCCATGTCTTCTTTAACATCTTTATCATCGTCTGGTCATGTCTTGCAATTTTTAGAAGGCTCCAGATTAAAGCAGAAATCTGAATTTGTTTCGAAACTATCTTACCGATTTTTCTATCAGATGTCGCTATTGCGTCCATAACGAAGTCATGTTATTGTTACTTCTAATAAGACAGAGAATTTTATTTTTCACGTTAAGAACGGCTATGAATAACTATTCTGATGAGACTTTTTAAGTCGAAATACGTATCAATAGATACATAGACGCTTTGAACGTGAAATAAAATCTTTTCTGTCTTTTTCATTTTATTCGGATCTACTCTGTATGAGTACGAGAAACAAATTCGTTAGGATTTCTGCCTAGATGAATAGACATGTCGTGGAATGCAAATTTTAGATTCCCCATGTCTTCTTTAACATCTTTATCATCGTCTGGTCATGTCTTGCAATTTTTAGAAGGCTCCAGATTAAAGCAGAAATCTGAATTTGTTTCGAAACTATCTTACCGATTTTTCTATCAGATGTCGCTATTGCGTCCATAACGAAGTCATGTTATTGTTACTTCTAATAAGACAGAGAATTTTATTTTTCACGTTAAGAACGGCTATGAATAACTATTCTGATGAGACTTTTTAAGTCGAAATACGTATCAATAGATACATAGACGCTTTGAACGTGAAATAAAATCTTTTCTGTCTTTTTCATTTTATTCGGATCTACTCTGTATGAGTACGAGAAACAAATTCGTTAGGATTTCTGCCTAGATGAATAGACATGTCGTGGAATGCAAATTTTAGATTCCCCATGTCTTCTTTAACATCTTTATCATCGTCTGGTCATGTCTTGCAATTTTTAGAAGGCTCCAGATTAAAGCAGAAATCTGAATTTGTTTCGAAACTATCTTACCGATTTTTCTATCAGATGTCGCTATTGCGTCCATAACGAAGTCATGTTATTGTTACTTCTAATAAGACAGAGAATTTTATTTTTCACGTTAAGAACGGCTATGAATAACTATTCTGATGAGACTTTTTAAGTCGAAATACGTATCAATAGATACATAGACGCTTTGAACGTGAAATAAAATCTTTTCTGTCTTTTTCATTTTATTCGGATCTACTCTGTATGAGTACGAGAAACAAATTCGTTAGGATTTCTGCCTAGATGAATAGACATGTCGTGGAATGCAAATTTTAGATTCCCCATGTCTTCTTTAACATCTTTATCATCGTCTGGTCATGTCTTGCAATTTTTAGAAGGCTCCAGATTAAAGCAGAAATCTGAATTTGTTTCGAAACTATCTTACCGATTTTTCTATCAGATGTCGCTATTGCGTCCATAACGAAGTCATGTTATTGTTACTTCTAATAAGACAGAGAATTTTATTTTTCACGTTAAGAACGGCTATGAATAACTATTCTGATGAGACTTTTTAAGTCGAAATACGTATCAATAGATACATAGACGCTTTGAACGTGAAATAAAATCTTTTCTGTCTTTTTCATTTTATTCGGATCTACTCTGTATGAGTACGAGAAACAAATTCGTTAGGATTTCTGCCTAGATGAATAGACATGTCGTGGAATGCAAATTTTAGATTCCCCATGTCTTCTTTAACATCTTTATCATCGTCTGGTCATGTCTTGCAATTTTTAGAAGGCTCCAGATTAAAGCAGAAATCTGAATTTGTTTCGAAACTATCTTACCGATTTTTCTATCAGATGTCGCTATTGCGTCCATAACGAAGTCATGTTATTGTTACTTCTAATAAGACAGAGAATTTTATTTTTCACGTTAAGAACGGCTATGAATAACTATTCTGATGAGACTTTTTAAGTCGAAATACGTATCAATAGATACATAGACGCTTTGAACGTGAAATAAAATCTTTTCTGTCTTTTTCATTTTAAAAAATATTATTATCAATAAAAGCATCTTCCAAAGGAGGACAGTTGTTCTTTTCGTTCACAAGATACAAACTAAAAAAAAAAACGAAACGTCTACAAGAAAATTATTATAAACTGTAGCTTATTCCCAACGAAACTACTAATTGCATTAAGATGCCACAAGAAAATAGCTTCAGAACAGTATTAATAGACTTTTATTAGCTAAAAACTGTTTTCGAAAACTTAGAGGAAGTTATCGAGACTTATAATTTATTGAAGATATCATAGCTTCCACGAATATTTTTAGAGCTTTATACTGTATTAGATCGAGAGTAAGTTGGTTAATATTAGAGATACAACCATAGAGGGTATACTCACAATCCAAAATCTACCGAATATAACACCTGTAGAACATTAAGAGAATTTGCTGATCTGCGCCCCAGCCCCGTTTGGAGAGAAAGCATAGAAAATTAGTTCCATTTCACATCTTTGTTCGATATAGGTAATGTGACTACTTCATTGGAGTTTTTTATCTATGTATAAATATATCTAACTATTTATATTCGTTTACCATAGGGATAGTGTATTTACCTAAACAGCAATTTTTTACTAACTGAAATCTGTGCCTTTTGAGGCACTGTCTTTTCAGGTGAAACACTAAAACCCATATCGTTGAGCTAGTTTTGGAACTTGTCAAAAATATGTATATCTTGTCAATCATGCAGTGATCGTAGATATCATGGGTGATATAAATGCATAAATCGTCCACGTATTAAATAACGTGTGTTATCGCTCATCTAATCATGCAAATCCTTAGTGTAACAAATTAAACAAAAGAGGGATTACAATAGATCCTTGTGAAAGCCCTTTGTAAAGTACTCTTGGACCATGTAAAACGTTATGATGATCTTGCAAAAATATTTTTCTATTAGCAAACAAATTTAAAATATTTATAGAGACTCTTTTATTGATACCATTGTTGAATACAGTATTTCAAAATCTACCACATTATAAGCTCCTTTAAGGTCCAACAAAAAACATAACACGTAATTATTTTTTGATACACACAATTGTACATCTAGAACTAAATAGTAGATTTCATCAATTGTACCTACTATGCCTTTACGAAACATACTGATTTTTTGGTTAAAGTGATCCGATTTCAACAAAATGTACAGTCTAAATTTTCAGCTACACGATCGGCTAAAAGGGGAGATGTTGGAGTTAAGTTAACTCCTGATTGATTACTAGTTGGATAAATTCTTGTTGGTGTTCCATAAGGTAATTAATTCACAATAATGCATGGGCTCCACTAATATTTTACCAGTACAATCATCTGGCCCCCACGTACCATGGTAAGCGTTAAAATCTCCGAGAAAAATAGTTTTTGCTAGATTAAATTGAAGATATGGGTTGATCGAGTCATTTTTTTCTATCTGATGGACTATAAATTGTTACTAATGCTTCTGTACCATTATCGAAATTATCATTGATTTCGGATTTTTGGTAATAAATTCCCTGTCTGATGAAAATACCTGCACTACGTAACTATATTCACGATATTTATTAATAAAGTTATATTCTTTAAGCCTAATTCGGAATAACTAGTACTACTTATAGTCTGGGGAGGAGTCTGAATTCTCCGCCTTTTATTTATTTTTGATTCTAACGCGATTGCATTAGATGCTTTTATATTTGGTTTATTTATAGGAGCATAATAAATTGTTTTGTTTATTAAAAAACAATCTACTACAAACTTAAAAAACCTACTGTTGGTAATAAGTTTTGAATAAGCTGGATTATTAATTGATGATTCGGCATCCTTAAAACTCTTATTTTCGAAAGCCATTACTCTTTTTATGTCATGTTGTATCTTGTACATTAGACAATTCCTTAATATTGAAGGATAATCAGAACATTTACAATAAATGCACATTTGCAACTCAGAATTATATTTAGTGGAACAATGATCATTTGCACATCGAGATTTGCCTTTGCATTAGGCGGGGGCGGGAGGTCTGCCCCCGTTACCTGCCATGGTCTATTCAATAGACCTGTCTCCTAAACATGACTTTTTTTTAATTGCTAACATCACTTTGAAAAGCTTGAAGTAGATAAAGTAATTATCAAACAGGAAACGTACTTTTTTTGTTATTTTTCTTAATTACATTTTTATTATAAAGACTTTTTATATATGCTAGCTACATCTCACATTACCCCACCGACTATTTCACTTTACCTATGGTATAATTTCACTATTTGAGAGAGTGAGTCATCGTTTAAAGGCCCACAAATGCGGAAAGCTGTTTGGAAATCCAGTGACGTACACTTACTTTTATTTTAACGTTAATTATATTTTATTTTTCAAATATTAATGTTCGAAATAGGCCACAATATATTTATTTACAAGTTTTTACTGACGTTTCGATCTCTATATCCAAAGACCGCTTTCAAAGATACAAATGATAGTTATATTTATTTTATTTGTTTATTATTATATATTTTTATAATCTTATATTGTTTATTTTTTTTTTCTATTTTTAAAAACGAAATAGAGATCGAAACGTCAATGTATTAAACATGTAAATAGATATATTGTGGCTTATGTCCAACCTTCTCCCTAAAAATACAGAATGCCACAAACAAGCAGCTATAGAAAAATAAATATATCTGTCATTTGTATGTTTGAAAACGGTCTCTTTATAGAGATCGAAACGTCCGTAAATTAAACATTTGAATAAATATATTGTGGCTTATTCCCAACATCATTTCTAAAAATACAGAACGACAAGCGAAAAGCCATAGAAAATAAATAGTGCTATCATTTGTATAATTGAAAACGGTCTCTGGATATAGAGATCGAAACGTCAATAAATAAACATATGAATAAATATTTTGTGGCTCATTCCCTACATTGCCCTAAAAATACAGAATGCCACAAACAAAAAGCTATAAAAAAGAAGTAATTTTGCAGAAAGTTTACTGATACCAACCGGCTGTCGCGGAAGTTACGCTAAAACGTCTTTTGACGTGACCCGTCCTTAAAGAGTTACACAATGAAATTTTTTTAAAACAAATTTTAAGACAGTTTCCACACCACCCCACACAAGAGCCATATTGTCTTATTAATTAAAATTAACAAAACACTTAAACAGTATAAAACAAATCAAAATAAAATCCTATAAAACAAAATAAAATTCTATAAAAACAAAATAAAAATAATGTTTGATGTGTTTACACACAAACACTATACACACTTACTATGTTCTTCTCGTTTTTTTTTTTGTTTTTGGTTTTTTTTATGCTGATGTTCTTATTAAACTATTAGAAAATATTATTCGCTGTCTACACCTGAAGATGCAGTGCTGCTATCGCTGTCATTATCTTCACCACCTGGTGTAATTATAATTGGCTCTAGTAAAACTTTTATATAAGTGTCAAGTTCCCACATACGATGTTCTTCTTTAATTATGTGGCCTATACATTTAGCCCATTTCTCTGGAGTTACATGGAGGATTGCTTGAATCAAAAGTTTCTAAATTTCGTTTAATTTGAACGTTTTGTTATTGCGTGCTACTTCTCCTTTCACTTGCTCCCAGATAAGTTCAATGGGATTAAGTTCGCAATGATAAGGTGGTAGACGCAGAACTTTGACACCATAATCTTTTGCAGTTTCATCTACAGCATATTTAAGATATTCAATTTTCCTTAACCGTGCAATGTCAAGGAGCTAAATTTTGAGCATTGATTCTTCGTATACAATCCCCTTTTCTGTAAGCCATTGTTGAATCATCCCTTTCAATTTCTTTAATAATCACCTGTTTTTTTTTCGAGTCAAATTGAAGAAAACCATCATCAAGAAACCCTGTATCACTTCCTATATGGGTGACGATTAAACGCCGTCCCTTTCCTGATGGAGCTTTTAATCCTGTATATCAGCCTTCTATAAATGCTTCGCGTTTACTTTTGACATTTAAATCTTGCCAAACTTTTCCAACTGTATGACCTTTTCCAACCTTGGTTAATCCAGGTTTCATCCAAATAACATATTTTGCGTCCAGTGCTGCGAATTTTGCGTATTTCTTCTAAATATTTTCTTCTCCGCACAATAATTTTATTTTTTTCTAATAGCATACTTTTTCTGTTGAGTTTTACATATCGAAAGTTCACTTCACGCATGGTCCTGGTTAAGACTCTACGAGATATCTTGGGTAAGGAGTCATCGTTTTCGAGCTCTTGAGAAATATTTTTCAGTGTTGGAATTTCACTCCGTAAAAATAAATTTTTCGACGTATAATATTCCTTGTCTCGTCATCCAAAACAATGCTTTTCCTACCTCTAGTTTTACCTTTTTCTTGCTTTTTATTTTCCGATGTATTTTTAAGTACACGATAAATACAGCTAACGGATACTTTTGTTAAACTGCTACAAATGTCGACCGCTTGGCTAACATTGAATTCCATTTTCTGCCGACAATTCCTTCATAAACGTTTCGTATTATTACCTTCTCTTCGGACGTTAACATTTTCCGTCTCTTTTGCGGCATTTCATTTTTGGAATCAACATCAGAATTTTGCAGTCTTCTCTTGGAACAACTCGGTTTTTCGTCCAACTCCAATAAAACTCAAACCAAATAATCACAGAATATAACTAAAAATTTACTATAAAACGACAAACTATAAAACTCGTATTATCAATAACACGTTTTATCAATAACACAAACTTATCGCATAAAATACCCTACCCTCAGAAACGCCAATGTAAATAACCTATTGTTGATGGGCACTCGCTCGACAAAAACTAGTCTTACGGCTTTCTGTGGATCTGAATTGAAACGGAATTCCGTCGCTAATTCCAAAGTTGCCAAACGATTGAAAAATATTGTTTTAAAATATCGATTTTTATTTTATAAATTTAAATATGTAACGAAACGGAACATATAAATAAAATTTATTTCATTACAATTTTGTGCTTAATTTTTACTATTGAAAAAATCAGGTTTTTTTGTATTTTTATGACGGTAATAATCGCTGCATGGAAGAATACAGGTTTTGTATGACCATAATTACTACTTGTGAACAAGAATTGGCTACATTGTACGACAACTTCTGGTCAAGTCTACTATAGAGAAGCACAAATAAATATACTACTTTATATATTCTGTAATTTCTTATGAGGAAACGCAAATTGCAATCGAGAAAACAGGCAGTTTTCGAGGGCCGCTGTGTACATTTAAATTTGAGGATATTCCGCGTTTAAACTATGATATCACTCTTCTAAATTGAGGGTTTCTACTTTAATCATGCGGGGCACAGTGGAAAAAAGACAATCCCTGACAAACCCAAGCATAACGAAGAATTTACTGACTTAATTTAATTTATATATTGTTATTGTTTAACTGTTGATCGACCCCTGTATAGCAGTTGTCGCACATATGGAGGTTTCGTCGATGAACCGTAACCCCTCCGCCCCCGTGCGGCCATGTGTTTGGTCTACGACGTTGACCTTCGACTGGCAACTCACTCAGCATTCGATATTCGACATTCAGCTTAAAAACAAGGACTTGTATATCATTTTCAGTGTAATTGTAAATTTAGTTTTTGTACTTTATAATTTTACGTTTTATCTATTAAATTAAAGTTTTAGAATAACAATTATATGTATAACAATTCATACATAATTAATGGTCCTTCAAGAGCGGATAACTAGTGCAATTATAATAAGTTATCGTGTAAACTGGAAACCGAAAAAGTCCACCGCATGCAGACACTTCCATGCCGGCATTTTTCGACGATTAGATGCAGATCAACCGAACAAGAGTCAAAGGTCAGTACTTAGCGTTCATTACCTACTCCTATGATTTTTATGATTGTTTCGACTTGATTTTAATATTTTAATTCATTCTTAAAAGACTCAATCAATTTTATACACTACATACAATAAAATAAACACATTTTTGCTGAATGTATGTTACATTCATTGGATTATTTTATGCACATATTACATATTGCGTCTATCTTACATTTTATCCATTTCCTTATATTTGTTATAATATAACACTAGCATTTGAACCATTTTTAAACCTTATTTCTTTCGTTCCACTTTCTAGCTATTCTTCTATTGTACATTTCATTAATGTTAAGGTAGGCTTACAAATATTAAGGTAGATTTACAAGTTAACAAAATAGAACACTATTAATCATTCAAAATGTCAAACGATTAGCTTGCTTCTGAACTTAAAAAGCTTCATTTCACTCGTGGAAATTATAAATCTCAGATAACAAAATTTAAAAATTATTTAGATAAAGAAAAATCAAAAAATAATCCTAACTTTACTCAACTTGTAGTTAGATTATCAAAAATTGAACCTCTATTTCAAGCCTTTGATGATATTCAAACTCAAATAGAATGTTTAGAAGACAGTAATGATACGATAGTGTCGTTTCTATAGGTCAAGCAATTTTAAATAACTCTGACGATTAAAATGTAGATAATGCATCAATCTCTAACAATTCTAATATTTCAAATGCAGCAACACAACACGTTAAGTTACCTTCTATATCTTTACCATCTTTCGATGGAAAATTCGATCAGTTTTTATTCTTTAAAGACACTTTTCAATCATTAATTCATAATAACAAATCTATACCTGATATTAATAAATTCCATTACTTGCGCTTATCGTTAAAGGCTCAAGCAGCGGATTTATTAAAATCGCTTGAAGTCTCAGCAAACAATTACATTGTAGGATGGAATCTACTTGTTCAACGTTATGAAAACAAACCTTTATTGAAGAAAAATCATATAAAGGCTTTATTTGAGACAAAACCTGCTACAAAAGAATGCCATCTAGAATTAAGAAACATTCTAGATGACATGAATCGGCATTTAAGAGCCTTACAAGTTCTAGAAGAACCTGTAGATTCCTGGGATGCATTAATTCATTTATTTTCCACAAAACTGGATTCAATAACTCGTCGTGAATGGGAGTGTGAATATGCCAAACATGACACAGTAACGAGAGAAATATTTTGCAATTTTTTGTCCGAAAAATGCAGAATTCTTGAAACTTTAAATATTCAAGGCAATAAGGTAAAACAAAATGTAAGAGGCTTATTTTCAAGTAATTCTCCAACTTGTTATTTTTGCAATAAAGATCATACTATTTATAACTGCAAATCCTTTATCGCGCTAAGTAAAAATTCTAGGCTAGCTGAAGTCAAAAAATTGAAACTTTGTATCAATTGTTTGCGAAATAATCATTCAACTAACCAGTGTCGTTCTATGCACTGCAGAAAATGCAACAATAAACATACTTTGTTACACTTTGGTTTCAATAATCAATATAACCATCATAATTCCAAGTCTAATAACTATAATTCTTCTAGTAGAAATGCATCGCAAGATAATCCTAATTTCAATTCTAATGCTAACAATTCTACTGAAATTTCCGATTCACCTGAAATTAGCGCAACTTGTTTAATTGCAGGTAATGATTCTCCAGGCATAGTCTTATTGTCAACTGCCCTGGTAGACATATTTGATAATCTTGGAAATGTATTGTCTTGTCGTATATTGCTTAATAGCGGTAGTGAGTCAAGTTTTATCTCTGAGGAAATGTGTAAAAAATTAAATATAAATACAACTCCAATACAATGTTCTATTACAGGAGTTGGGCAAAAAACCACAAATATTTTAAAACAAACTGTTGTATCTGTTCAAGCACGTCAAGTCCCATTTAAAACAAGTTTTAAATGTTTAGTTACTTCTAAAATTACAAGCAGAATACCCTCAAACTTTATTAACACATCAAGCTTAAATATCTCTCACAATCTGATACTAACAGACCCAACATTCATGGGATCTTCATGGGAACAACATTCATGGGAACTTCTGGGATCTGCTCATGGTAGGGCAAGTAAAGCTTGGCAAGCATTTGCCTATATTGCAAAAAACTCAATTTGGTTGGATTGACATACACCTCCTAACATTTCTATCTCATGCAATCTGAGCACTTCTGATCAGGCTATTCATTCACAAATAGCTAAATTCTGGGAAATTGAAGAAATCAATGTTCCTAAATCCTCATCTTCAGATGACATTCTCTGTGAAGAACTATTCAAAACTACTACTATTAGAAACTCATTGGGTCAATTTATCGTCCAACTACCGTTTCAGAAACCGGCTTGCTCTCTTGGCGATTCAAAAGAAGTAGCAACCAAATACTTATTCAATTTAGAAAAGCGATTACAAAGAAATCCCGAACTAAAAGCAAATTATACAGATTTCTTAAGCGAATACGAAATTCTTGGTCACATGACCAAAATAAATGACTCTGAATTATCAGACAAACCTTGCTATTATTTGCCCCACCACGGTGTGGTAAAGGAGTCTAGTACTACCACCAACTTAAGAGTGGTTTTCAATAGATCAGCTATAATAACTAGTGGCTTATCAATTAATGACATTTTAGTAGCCGGTCCAACTATTCAAGATGATCTATTTTCCATAGTTTTGCGAGCAAGAAAACATAATATTATGCTGACTGGAGACATAACTAAAATGTACCAGCAAGTATTGGTAGATTCATCACAACGCTCGCTACAACTCATTCTTTGGAGACCTAATCCTGATTCAGAAATACATACGTATCAATTAAATATGCTTACATACGGTACAGCACCGGCAGCCTTTCTGTCTACAAGATGCTTAAAGGAACTGTTAATACAATGTAAAGATACACATCCAGACATTAGCAGAATAATCGCAAGGGACTTTTACGTTGATGATCTTTGCACAGGGTGTTCATCAATTGATGCAGCAATATACCTTAAACAAAACCTGTCAGAAATTCTCATTTCTGGTGGCTTTCCACTCCGTAAATTCATGTGCAATGCACCAGAAGTACTTTGTGAGCAATCTGAAGGGGATAATACCATATTAAATTTCGGTGAGGATTGCAATAACAAAACTTTAGGCCTTCTTTGGAACTCTCAATCCGACACACTACAATTTTCAAAAAAGGCTACTTACAACTCCTGCCCAATTAAACGAAAAATCCTATCTTGTGTCTCTCAAATATTCGACCCATTAGGATTAGTTCAACCTGTAATAATCATAGCAAAATGCATTATTCAAAAATTGTGGCAGCATAAATTTAATTGAGATGAATCAATCCCACAAGATATTTATACTAGCTGGATTAAATTCCATAATCAACTTCAAGATTTAAATGCATTAAAAATTCCTAGACATGTTCTACCTAACAATCCAGTGCTATTAGAAATCTACGGCTTCTCTGACTCCAGTGAAGTGGCATACGGTGCCTGTATATACATTCGATCCTTAGATTCAGAGGGTACTTATCATTGTCACTTACTTTGCTCTAAAACAAGAGTGGCTTCCCTCAAAACAATTACGATTCCTAGGCTCGAATTGTGCGCAGCATTGTTGCTGGCAGAGTTGGCTCATAAGGTCATAATCTCGTTAGATCTTCCTATTACTCACACCTTCTACTGGTGTGACTCAACTATACTTTTATCATGGATCAAATCTGCTTATACCCAATGGAAAATTTCTGTCGCTAATAGAGTGACACAAATACAATCATTAACAAGTTCGGATTCTTGGAGATACGTCAATACTCAAGAAAACCCAGCTGGTTTGCTCTCTCGGGGTCTTAGCCCTACGTCTTTAATTGATAATTCTCTATGGTGGAATGGCCCTAAATGGTTGCTGTATCCTAAAGAACAATGGCCCACTAGTGCTTCAAGTACTATAGTTAATTCTGATGCACCTGAGAGACGCAAAGAAAAGTTAATTTCCTTCCAGTCTACAGTTACTGAAGCACTGGATCTTATTAACAGATTTTGATAATTGCCACTTATCTAAGACAAATCGAAAATCCGGAGCACTTGATGCTCAAGAACTTAATCATGCTCTATATACTCTTATTAGAACTGTTCAAAGGCAAGAGTTTCCGACTGAGTATCAAGACTTATCAAAATCCAAACCTATTAACTGTAGAAGTAAGATTTTACGATTAGCGGCATTCTTAGATGACAAGGATATAATCAGAGTTGGTGGCAGACTTAAACATTCAAAATTTGATTTTCAAAAGAAACATCCTGCAATAATATCCGGTAAACATGTACTTTCTAAATTAATTGTAAAACAAAAACATTTGCGCCTTCTTCATGCAGGGCCACAATTATTACTAGCTTCACTACGAGAACGTTTTTGGCCTACTTCTGGCAGAAATTTAATCAAACAAGTTGTGAGGCAATGCTTACGTTGTATTCACTTTAGTACTTCTCCTATCCCCTATTCGATGGGAGATTTACCAGAGCATCGAGTCACGCCTCAACGGCCATTCTATATAATAGGTACAAACTTTTGCGGAGCCTTTTTATTAAAGGATCGGCAAGCTAGAAATTATAAAACGATCAAGGCTTACGTGGGTATTTTTGTGTGTCTCTCAACGAAAGCTATGCATTTGGAACTTGTAAGCAGTCTTACTACAGACTCTCTTATTGCCACTCTTCTTAGATTTTTCGCTAGAAGAGGTTTAAGCGCAAATATATATTCTGATTATGGCACCAATTTTGTTGGAGCTAAAAATGAGATTTATAAGTTTCTACACACGAATGAAAATGAAATTCAATCTATTTTAAGTTCTAACAATGTAAAATGGCATTTCATACCTCCTCATGCACCACATTTTGGTGGTATCTGGGAAGCGTGAGTTAAATCTACTAAATTTCATTTAAAGAGGGTACTCGGTCAAATCCCACTTTCTTACGAAGATTTCGTAACTGTTCTTCATCAAGTCGAAGCATGTTTAAATTCCCGACCTTTATCCCAGATTTCCAATGATCCCAATGATCCGCAGTCCTTGACACCTGCACACTTTCTAATTGGAGAACGCTTTACTGCTTTGCCTGACCATGACTATTCTGCAATTAAAGAAAATTCGCTCAGCAAGTTTCAACGCCTTCAAAGAATCATCCAAAGTTTCTGGAACCGATGGTCAAAGGAGTATATTTACGAGCTCCAACAACGGTCCAAATGGAAAAAGACCTACCCCACAATCTTAAGGCCTGGACTCCTCGTCTTGGTTAAAGAAGATGGAATCCCGCCAATGAAATGGAAAATTGGTATAATTGAAGTCACTCATCCTGGTGCCGATGGTATAGCCAGAGCTGTTACCATTAGAACTGGCTCCTTCGTATACAAACGACCTGCCATGAAGGTATGTCAGAGGATCTTCCTAACCATTAGTGGCTGTTGAAGCCTACCAGCTATCAAGGGGACCGGTATGTTTAACTGTTGATCGACCCCTGTATAGCAGTTGTCGCACATATGGAGGTTTCGTCGATGAACCGTAACCCCTCCGCCCCCGTGCGGCCACCATGTGTTTGGTCTACGACGTTGACCTTCGACTGGCAACTCACTCAGCATTCGATATTCGACATTCAGCTTAAAAACAAGGACTTGTATATCATTTTCAGTGTAATTGGAAATTCAGTTTTTGTACTTTATAATTTTACTTTTTATCTATTAAATTAAAGTTTTGGAATAACAATTATATGTATACCAATTCATACAGTTATAATGATCTTAAATAAATATAAATTCTGCTGTGTGATCTGGTTTTAACCGGATCATGGAATGAATAAAGAATAATGTATATAAGTAAACAAGGGTTTTAATATGATGTGTGATTATGAACGATTGTATAAGGGATTAGAGTTATCCGATATGAATATGTTTATGGAGAATTGACAGATGAAGAACATTGGGTAAAAAGATCAGAGGTGAAGTTGAAAGAAATACTGAAAAAGAAGGGGTGAAAAATAAGAGCATGATATATGGAATTTAAATATAATGAAAATTTAAAAAAATTGGCTCAATGGAGACTGAGAAAGATGAAAGGATATATAAATAACAAAAGTAGAAAATGATTAGGAGATGTATGTAAGAGAATATGTATAGGATATGGGTTATGAAAATAATTGGCGATGAAGAGGGAGAATGTCACGATCGAACGAGACATGGCGAATAAGGGTTCTTTATTTGTCAATTATCCATAAGCATATTCACATCGGATAACTTTAATTCCCTATACAATCGTTCATAACCACACATCATATTTAAAACCCTTATTTATATACATTATTCTTCCAGTTCTCATTTATACACCAAGATCGTGTCAGAATTCATTTAAAGTCAAATCACACATCAGACTTTATATTTATTATACACAATGACAGTAACACCCACAACAGCTTTAATTAACACTATCCCCTCCCTATTTTTTTAACAATATACTTCCTTTTTCCTTAGCTTCACATTTTCTTTTTATTTTATGGTTTTGGACCTCTGAAGATCTCAGTCTCTCCTTCAGTTATTACTCTCTGTACTCTTTGTTGGTTTTCTATATTTCATGAATAAATATATTATTAAGTAATCTTTCTAACATTCTTAGACTTAGAACTTAAACACTTTATATTTCTCAGGTACCAAATGTTGTTTTTTAACATACACGGACTTATTACCACCAAAGTTGACATAAAACCATTTTCCTATAACTGCAACACTACAATATAAAATTCCAATCATACCCTGATCTTTTATTAAAAATAATTTTTCCAGAATTCATCTACAATAAAATCATCAAATACAATTCATACTTAAGTAATATAACCTTACAGTATTCCACCAGCATTATATTGCATCATTTTTTCATTTCGCTATCTATATTCGATGAATCCTCACATACATCATTTAACAATCTCTACTTCTTCACTTCTTCACATACTCAATCTTTATTAATCAATAATCTAGCATGTTACACATATCGGCTTTTAAAATTCTAGGTACCAAATGTTGATTAAAACATATGGGGCCTAAATTTTTTAGTTCATCATTAATTAATGAAATATATGTATTAATGTTTGACTACCTACAATGAAAAGTTTTATCCAACTACATCCCATCAATAACAATACCTCTTTTACAATTTTCCAACAAACCTTCAAGGTAGATTAAACTTTAATTCGAACATATTGATATTTGCTACTGTTATAAGTAATCAAATTTTAACATAATTTAATTATGCACATTGTTAGCTATAGTCACATATACTACCGTTTACATTAACTGGTTTGTTGAGACTTACTTCCTAATGCGTCATTTTGATAAGTTGCTATCATTAAGTCCCTGGCCCTTAAACACATTGTCTAAGGGCCAGCAACCCCAGGTGTTGGAGTTCTACGTTGCGATGAAATAAATTCCGTCTATAACTTTAGCAACAATGTAACTTGGAGTTCGGTTCTGCATCGATAACTATAATGTTGTATTCAATGTGGGCTCCGAATATTTTTAATATTAACAAAGTTTAATGTAAGTTATAAATTGTGAATCTTAGTGATATATCGAAATAAACTGTAAGTGTACAAACTCTTTACATAATATCCAGTTAAATTACCATTAAAGTCGGCAAATTGCAATTATTTGTTATTTTTGTCAATAACCAAATCCAGTTTTACCAGCAAATAACCGCTTTTAGTAAAGACCGATATACCTGTTTTAGCATGTGTACAGGGTCGGCCTTACTTTTAACAAACGTTTATCGACATGAATTCAAACATGGAATCACACAACAGTTCTACAATGCAATACCATCAAAATCAAATAAACACATCACAGTCATACTCTTCGGCAGCGTCGAGAGTGCAATTTCCTTTAAAGTTCCAAGCAATTATTTTTAGTGCCTTAGAAAACACCAAACTTCAAGACTACCTTCTCCCACTTGGAAATATAATTCAACCGAAAAATATATTCTTCTCGTCTAGATTATCTAATAATCGCATATGTATCTATTTATCCAATAAACAAATAGTGGACGATTTTATTAATATTCATGGTCAAATAGAAATACAAGGTGAAATTGTCAGAGCAAGAAGGTTAGTTACACCAGCGGAACGACTTGTGCTCTCCGGCGTATGTTCTTCAATACCGCACGACTTGCTAATCAATGAGTTACAAAAAATCGGCATAGTTCCTGTCTCCCCCATGACCTTCCTCACAATAAGTGCTTCTATGCCGGAGTACAATCACATCCTTAGTTTTTGAAGACAAATCTATATCAGTCCTCACAATCGACCACTACCAGAGTTATTTACTCTTGTTTTTGACAACACGACATATAGAATATTCATTTCTCAAGACAGTTTAGTTTGCTTTAGATGCAAGAAGCCAGGATACATCGCTTTACAGTGCTCCGAACCACTAGCTCAACTAAACCTCAACCAAAACAATGAAGCATCGGTATCCAGCGCAACAAATATATCCTTGCAAGCATCCAATGACAAAAACCCTTCTCAGTGTGAACAAATGTCTATTTCTAATATCCCTGATATACCGAACAAAGTAAATGCATCAAATAAGGACAGTCACATAATTAATCAACCAAAAAGAAACTTTGATGAAATTATTTCACCTGAAGCAGATCTATCTTCAAAATAATATAACATTTTTCCACCACCTAAAGTCGAAGCAAAATCTAAAAAGCTAAAATTAGTTCAGCAAGCACTTCTGAATGCTCATTTTTTCTCTTACATGACCCTGCTAAAAACTTCATAGAAAATCACCCTTTACCTTTCCCTCTAAACGTTGATCAACTTAACATGCCCCTAATGAATATCACGGGTTAACAGATCCTATAACCACAATTCAGGAAGAATATACCACAGACCTACCAGCTTTGTCCCATATGCTCAATCAAGTTTGTCCCCATTTAAAGGAAAGATCCATAAAACGTAAATTCACGTCCATAAGGAAAAAAACCCATAATTATCTTAACAGTGAGGCATCGGAAGCGGAAAGTGACACATCTCAGTTAAGCCAACATTAAATTCAAGTCTCTACTTCAGTGGAATATTGATGGTATTTTTCCATCGCCTTGCTATGCTCCATCATCCAATAATAATTTGTGAACAATCTCCTGATGTAATATGCCTATAGGAAACTAATCTGAATCCCCCAAAAAAATATAACTCCAACCAATATGACTGTTTTCGCAAAGACAGGATAACAAATAATAATTTTTCTTCAGGTGGTGTAGCCACATTAGTAAAAAAATCACTATTGGCGAAAGAATTTCCAGTGGCTACAAATCTGGAAGTTGTAGTCCTGGAAATACAATCATCAAAAAGGTATTTTATTTGCAACGTTTACTTACCCTCCAGTCGCCAAATAACGTACAACGATTTAAAGGAGTTATTCAATCAAATACCATCCTCTTGCATTATCGTGGGAGATTTTAATAGCCATAATATTATTTGGGGCTCCTCTTATTCAGATGCTAGAGGAAAAATTGTCGAAAATATAATTTCAGATTTTCAATTGAATTTTCTTAATGACGGATCTCCAACCAGATTTAACATTAATACCGAAAATTCTTCAGCAATTGATCTAAGTCTTTGTGACCCTGCACTCACACCTCGATTATTTTGGGAAGTTTTACAATACACTTATGGGAGCGACCACCATCCTATAGTAATAAAAAACTCTATGGCTCTGACCCATGACGTTCTCATACCCAGATGGAAGACTGAAACTGCTGATTGGTTAAAATTCGAAAATTATATCGACAACTCAATGCCTAACTGTAAAATGGCTGAAAGAATTGATGAATCCTTACACAATTTGAATAGCATTATCATAAGTAGTGCTGAGCAATTCGTTGGAAAATCAAAAAAGATAAAGAATAATCAGATTCCTGTCCTTGGTGGAACACAGAATGTAGAGCAGCTATTAGAGCCAGTAAAACTGCATTAATTAAATATAAAAGACTTTATGTTTTAAGAGAAACTCTTAGACATGACCTTTAACAACATCGGTAATTTTACATCTTTTATATCCAAAATTAAATAATTAAAAAAATTTTTTTTTAATCCCAACACCTGGATTGTTGTTATCATTTTTTAACATCATCAAAGTTTTGAATCTTTTGACTGTAATAATGCTATGTTCAACTAATATTGTTTCATGGTACATTGACATTTTGTTTTCGACACCGTTCATGGTTATCTTGTCAATCAGTTACCAGCTGAAGTCCGTTTGAAGAGGTTTACTCTCCTGACGCTGGAACTCACTTAAGGCATGGGTGTATGTTACCTGAAGTCAAATTTAATTAAATATCAAACATCAAATATTAATAACAACATTATGTACAATCTTTGTTAACCTTATATATTTTAAAGGGTTTTTACCCTAATATTTTGGTGGCTCAGGCATGGTAACCTATAAGTTTAACCATTTTGCTTTTTTAACCTTAGTCAAAATTTTAAACCACGTTTGCTTTAATTAAATGGTTTATACTTATTTTAGGTATTTTTAACCTGATGATGGAACTGTTGTTCCGAAACGTTCGTGTTATTTGATGTAGCCCTTTTAAGGTTTTTTTAAATATACCCATTTACAAAGATTTAACCTCTTTTTTTAATAATAAAATACTAATGATGAAAATATATGAATAAAATACTAACTCATGAATAGGATGTCAAAAAGAGATGTTCCAGACATCTTGACAGAAAAATTCCAATGAAATTGGAGGGGAAATTTTATAAAACAGCCATAAAATCAGCTATGATGTATGAAACAACGTTGGCATACCTAATGTAATGATAACAACATTAGTTATGCCGACGATACAGTCATAATAGCCGACAATGTGGAAAACTTAGAAAGAATAATGAACAAAATATTAAGATATAGTGGAGAATACGGACTCTCTCTTAACATCAAAAAAAACCAAATTCATGAAAATTAACAAGAACAATACAAACGAAATATTAACGGTAGGCGGCCAGTAGATTGAGAGTGTAAAAAGATATACTTACTTGGGAACGATAATCACAGAAAATAACGATTATACTGCAGAAATAAGAGTCCGAATTGAAAAAGCACATGCCAACTTCGTGAAATAAAGAAGATTTTATGCAGCAAAGATCTGACATTGGCCCTCAGAATAAGGCTAATTAAGTGCTATGTACACAGTGTACTCTACTATGGAGCTGAATCATGGACATTAAACCGGAATACAATAAATCGATTTAACGCGTTTGAAATGTGGACATTTTGAAGATTGTTAAGGATTCCATGGGTAGATAGAGTCACGAATACAGAAGTGTTAAGGAGAATAGGCAGAGAGAGGGAAATGGAAAATACAATAAAAGAAAGGAAATTGCAATATCTCGGACATATGATGAGAGGCGAAAAATACAACATCTTGAGACTAATAATTCAAGGAAAAGTAGAGGAAGAGGTAGGAGAAGCGTAGGAAGAAGACGCGTTTCCCGGCTGAAGAACCTGAGAGAGTTGTTTGGTTGCAGCTCAAGGCAATTGTTCAGAGCAGATGCCTCAAAGATCAGAATAGTCATGATGATTGCCAACCTTCGTCGTGGAGATGGCACTTAAAGAAGAAGACGTATGAAACTGAATGTTGAGCAGTTAAAAAGAAAGAGGAACGACGAATGCATGTAGTGAAAATAAGAATGCTTAGAAGGATGAATGGAGTGAAAAAAAGGATAAAATTTGAGTGTATTAGGGGAATTCTAGGAGTGGCAGAGAGCATATGTTAAGATGGTTTATTTATGTTCAACGTCGAAACATTAAATACCCAATACGAAGAATTGTTCATCTGTAGGTTCCTGGAAGGAGTATAAAAGGAATACCAAAGAAGACCTGGGGGGAGACGTTTAGGAAGGACATTTCCGGAAAAGGGTGTTGACATTGATATGACACAAGATAGAAACTTATGGAGAAATGTCATTAGGGATGCCGACCCCACATAGGGATAAACGCAAAGAGAATAATTGTAATGACGGTAGAGAAGTATAGGCCGACCGCGCAAAAGATGGTGTGACAACCTTCCTTAAAGGTATGAAAAGCAGAATTTCTATGGCGAGGAAGAAAACGATTTTTTAAAATGTTAAATATGTAACTACACAGTTAGTTGTCAATTAGTCCGTTTTTGGCAAAACGACAAAGTAAACATCTCGTTTTATTAAAAAAACAATGAAACAAACTAAATTGCAAGCATTAATGAAGTACTTTAATTTAAAAGGCAATAATAGACAAATCGAAGCAGTCCTTTATTAAACTCTACGGAAATCCACTCTGTTCATCAAAGGATCACTCAAAGGGAACCAAAAGCTGTTTTGTTAGCACGAAAGGTTGTGGTAAATACATTTTTGAATTATTGTACAAATATCCGGATTAATTGCTTTTGTGATTCATTGATTGAAGGAAAACAATAAATTGTAAGTATTATGTTATGTATTTTACGGTTATTGCAAAAATAAAAAATAAAGATTGGTTTCCAATCCCTTATGGTTTATGATACGACTATGTTAACCAATATTTATCAATTAATATCCAAATTTGGCTACCAGCGATTAACATGTTACCAAAAAAGCTTTACAATAAGAGATTTTCGTCTAATGGCGACGTAATAGGAGCTACAAATTGTTAATTCGGGGACTAACATTCATCATTCTTTTACAAGGGCTATGCTAAAAAAATAAATATATTGACATATATCCTCTTTTGGTTCTATTATTTATTGTATACATTTATTTTTAGGTCCAACAGTTTGTAAAGAGGTTTGTGGCGGTGTTAATGGTTTATGTTGGTAATGCCTGTATCACAATAAAACGCAGTTAAAAAAGCTCAAAGCTTGTCTAGAGTGTACAAACAAATCCTACTTTCACGTCCACGCCTTGGGCTCTGCGCAATGCAAGGTGCACTATTGATGTGTGCTATATGGCTAACGGAAGGAGATAGAGGCGAGTCACCGGCGTCTTAAAACTGCAGCAGATTGGAGAAGGGAGGAAATCCTAACAGAAGTAGGGATGGCAAATTGAAAGCCACTCCATTTTATTTTCAAGGGGCGAAGAATCCCGCCCTCGACTAACATTGAGATTCAAGGAGGTGAAGAGAGAATTCAAATATTTGACAGGATAGTACGCATAGCCACCTTGAACGTGCGCAGTTTATTCATGTCCGAGAAACTTGTAAACACTGAAGCCGAGATGAGAAGAATGAAAGTAGTCATCTTTGAGATGAGCAAAGTATGATGGCCTGGTACAAAAAAGCAAAAACAAGAGAAAGATACATCTATTATTCAGGAGGAACCGACCCATATCAATATTAAACGGATTATCGTACAAAATTGTGCACTCAGTCACAGATTTCATCCCTCTAAATGATTGAGTAGCACTGATAAAATAAATAATTCTATGCTACAAGTGAGAAGTTGCATTAGGAAATCTAGGAATTTTATAACAAGATAGATGAAATAATGCGACTGACAGAAAGGGGTAAGATAACGATATTCATGGGTGACTTTATGATCGTGGTCGTAGTGCTGAACGAGACAACATAGAAGAATAGGGTTTCGATAATAGAAATAATAGGAGAGATAGAATTGTAAAAGTCTTCGTACCATCAACCTTTAAATGGCCAATATCTTCTCAAACAACATACCAGAAGGCTATACACTTGGTAGAAAAGGTAGAATTGTTAGAGATCAGATTTACCTCATTTTGATCGACCACAATTTTAAGAAGTACAGACAATATACGAAAGCACACTCTGAAGAAGATGTTCATAGCGACCAAAATCTAATCATGATTTTTAGACTAAAACGATTTTTAAAAGATAAAAAAGTGACAAGAAAACTAGACACCGCACAATAATTGAAGAACCCTGAAAGGACAAAAGAAATAAGTGTCAATGTTGAGAAATAAATAAAAACGATACAGAACTTAGTACAGACAGACGTTTAAGTAACGTGGACTGCTATAAAAATATAAATAACAAAGATCCAAGAAGAAAACATCGAATTTACGAAAAACAACAGAAAACAACAATGAATTACGTAGGAGATCGTGGACCTCTTGGAGATCGTGGAACGTAGGATGATAACATAATAAATGCAACACAAACCCAATAGAATACAAACGACTCAATAAAATCATTAGAAAAAAGTACAGAGAAGCTAAAGAAGACCTGGATGTCAACGAAATGTCAAGAAATTGAACAATTCTAGGAAAGATACGTCACCTTTAATATCCATAGGAAAGTGAAAGAACAATCAGGTAGACACAAAAAGTGACAAGAAACAATATTAAAAAATTAAATCACAAAATTATTGAAGGTCCATAAGATAAAATGGCGAGATGGAGAGAATATATTCGGACGCTTTTGTAAACCGTGTGCTTTACCACCTACAGATAATCGAATAAATAAAAAAGTTCCAGAAAAAAAAAACAATATGTTAGTAATGCAGTAAAACCTTAAACAAGTTCACAAAGAAATCACGAGATTAAACCCCATTGGTATCTCAGAGTGGTAATAATATTACAAATTCCTATTGACGGAAGCAAAACCACATTGCGAAATAAATTACAGAGACTTCAAAACATATCCAATAGACGAAGTACAACCAATATCAGTGTGGATGAGATAAGTCAAACCTTAAAGCAAATGAAAAACGGGAAAGCCTGGAAGAACTGGAAACATCCCCATTGAATTAATAAAACTTGGACCATTAATCCTAATAGAATTCAAATAATGAAAATGTGAGTCCATAATACTAGTATATAAGAAATCTGTGAGAAATGAGAAAACTCACAATCTCAAGTAGTTTTAATTTTTATTGATAGTAAATTTTTGGCTACCAGTTTCAAGGCTTACAATATATTATGTCCCATCATCAGGCCGTAGTATTCTTTGTTTAGTAAAGTAGTCTTTAACTAGTAAAGTAGTTTAGCCTAGAAGTCTTTGTTTAGTAAAAACTACAAGCTTAAAACAACATAAAATACACAATGAACAGCTTGCCAACAACGTTCCATTGGCTATAACCAATCTGATGGGAACTGCATCATATAGTCAGTCAATAATTAATATCTTTTTATTACAGGGCTATTAAGGATAAATTAAATTAAATTAAATTAAGTTATTTTACACTAAAACAAATAAATTAAATATAATTTTCACCTAAGAACCCTGCAATCAGCCACATATTAATTATTAACTAACTATATGGTGCAGTTCCTATCATATTCTTTATACTCAATGGCACCAAATGGCAAATATATATTATATTTTGTCAATCTTACTCTTAATTAATGTTATAGTTGTTTACTTATTCTGCTAATAGTTATTATCATTTTATTTGGACTTTGTTGTTTATTGTTTGTTTTATGTTGTTTTTAGCTTGTAGCTTTCACTAAACAGAGACTAACGTACTTCCACGTCCACTCCGTGGGCTCTGGGGCCTCTGGACAATGCAAGGTGCACTATTGATGTGTGCTATATAGCTAATGGACGGAGATGCAGGCGAGTCGCCGAGGCCTTAAAACTGCAGCAGCTTGGATAAGGGAGAAAATCTTAACAGAAAATCATGGGGATGGCAAAGTAAAAACCATCCCATTATATTTTCCAACAACCTAAATGGCAGACAAAAATAAGAAAATAGCCCTCAGTCTGGTGCACCCCCTAAGTGGGGAGAAGGTGCGAAGAATCGCGCCCTCAACTAACATTGAGATTCAAGGAAGTGAAGAGAGAATTCAAATATTTGACAGAAAAATACGCATTGCCACCTTGAATGCACGCATAATGTATAAACTCTATCCACAAAAAAGAAGACAATCAAAAAGGTGAAAAATTAGAGAGTTACAAGCATTATTAGTTCATTGAGGAGGTTGTACCGTCTATTAATAAACCAACGAATCGAAAACCAATATGAATAAATGGAACAGAGTAAATTTCGTGCTGTTAGATCTTGTGTTGATAATATACTTGTAGTTGGACAAAGTATAGAGAAGAGAACAGTCACAAATTCACCGACTCATTTAGTCTTCGTTGACGTAGAGAATCACTATGATACAGTATACTTAAAAAATATTGACGAAGACAGGCCTAAGTAATACATACATCAACGCTATAGCAAGTATGTACATAAAGGCAAAAAGTGCCGTTAAAATAGGGAATAAGATAATTTTATTTATATTTAACTCTATCCAAAATTTATATTCAGTAAACAATAAACAACTGGAGGATGAAATGCACAGGGATGGTAAAAGATAAGGAAGACGTGGATTATATAATACGAAAATTGGGGACTCAGTATCAACATTAAGGGGCGGGGGTAGGGGGGGGGGGCGGTAAGTGTTTATTTTCAAAATTTTAAACATGTTTTTAAGATACTTTTTTGAAAAATTTTTAGAAACCTTATAGTACAACGTTTTAAGAGTATGATCTGAAATTTTTGTTCAAAAATTTTAAGAATTAAGAAAATGACAGCTAATTTTCTAAGACGAAAAACAGTTACTTTGCGGTGTGCATCGTAACTTAAAGCTGCATCATCTGTTGCCAAAAAACCAAAAAAAAATTAGTTAGATTATGAGTTTCTAGGTCACAATGTCAAAATATTGTTTATTTAATTTTTTTTTTTAATTTTAGAAGCAAAAAAAGGGATTTTTTAAACTTCCAAAAATTTTTAGTTAAAATTTGACTAATTTGATGTAAAATTAATTATAACAACAAAATGGACAATATATATAAAAGATCTATATATAATAGATGTAAATATTTATTTATTAAGCCTTTGAAGGCCTAGGGCTGAAAGATTTAATTTTTCCATTATTATATATAATGCTATATACTATACTACTATAATATATACAATATTATATTTGTTTATATAGAACACTTAATACTACACTTAATATTCCTTATAGTCTTTCCATACATTTCTTCACCACTTTCGTCCACTGTTTTCTGTCCAAAGCTTTTTTTTTCCAGTTTACAATATTACTTTTTTTTTAAGTCTTCATATACGCTGTCCTTCCATCCCCTTCTTGGTCTTCCTATTTTTCTTTTTTGTATTGGTTTACTTAATAGAACCATTTTTGGCATTCTCGCCTTTCCGATTCTTTCGATGTGCCCTAAGTATCGAATTCTCTGTACTTTGATTGCCGTCGTTAGTTTGGTTTATTAATTAGTTCTTCAAGTTCCTTATTATTTCTTCTTCTCCATTGTCCATCTATTTTCACGCCTCCATATATTGCTCGTTGTATTTTCTTCTCCCACCTTTCTAAAAAATCTATTTCTGATTTTTTAAGCACCCATTTTTCACATGCATATGTGGATTTCACTAATGGACGCAATGCTCCATACTTTTTGTTTGCTTTTGCTATTCTTGCTTTTATCTCCCCTTGCCCATGTCCCTTTTCATCTACTTTTACACCCAGGTAAGTAAATTCTGAAACTCTTTTAAACGCGCATAAATTTTCTCCTTCTACCTCCAATATGGAATGGTCTTCTTTT
>NC_092804.1:85306216-85401216 GCF_040954645.1 Diabrotica undecimpunctata | reverse complement strand
GGAGGGCATAAAGATGAAACAATTGGTCTCATAGATAAAGTTGGTTTATGTATTTTTGGCAGAGCATAGAACCGTGGAGCAATAGAATTATAAATTTTGAGCTCTTTTGCTTTTTTATTATCAATAAATTTCTTTATGTTATGGATGATGTTATCAGTGATTGTATCAGTAATTGCAATTTTTTCATTCCTTTTATTAAGAGATATGTAGATGATTTAGTTTTGGCACTTCCTAAACACAAAATTCATGAAACAGTCAACATTTTCAACAGTCATAATCAGCATATACAATTCACAGTTGAGGAAGAGGTGGATAATTCTCTACCATTCCTTGACATGAGAATTGTAAGAAATACAGACAATATGTTGAAAACCAAATGGTTCAGAAAACCCATATGTAGTAATAGATTTATAAGCTATTACTCTCACCATCCAAATAAGATGAAAATGAACCTTATAACAGGATTAAAAGAACGTGTTTTAAAACTTTCTCATCCAGATTATCTACAGGAAGATCTTCAGTTATTAAAAAATATTCTAATTGAAAACTCTTATCCTCCAGATATGCTACATAGGATGCTTTTTTCTAATATTGGTAATATAAATAATTTAACACCATTTTTTGCTCAATCTCAAAACATTGTATCTAACAATCAGAACATCTATTATCATTCACTACCTTTTATACCATCATTAACACCTAAATTAATACAAACACTAAAGGTTATTGACAATATAAAAATAGCAACAAAGAACATCAAAACTATTTCATCTTTATATTCTAAAACTAAATATCCTATAGACAAATTTGAAAAAACGAATTTAGTATACAGCATTAGTTGTACTCAGTGTGAGGCTGAATATGTTGGTGAGACCGGAAGAAATCTTTCAAATCGCATTATTTCTCACAAAAGTGATTGCAGAATTAAAAAACCATCTTGTGCTTTGGCAGAACATGTAATCGATAAAGACCATATTATGGATTTTGATAACATTAAAATTTTATGTAGTGAAAGTAATAAATTTAAAAGGACTTTTTTGGAAATGGTTTGTATTAGCAAAAATGATAAGAGTTTAAACAAAAGATCTGAGATTCAAAATTTAAGTAAAATATATAATTATATTCTTTCTTTATGATTTATATATAAAAATTGTAAAATGTCATATTCAATTCTCCATATATCTGTCACATTCTTTCAGACATCTGTCAAGGGTGAATAAATCTTCTTCTTTTTGTTACTAAACAAAAAAGAATGTTTAAACGAAGTTTTACTTTTGACAATATAATTGTCAAAAATAAAAATTTTATGTTGGCATTTATGACATTGAGGCTATTTGTAATTGGTTGCTATTTGAACTTATTTATAAATTCAATTATTTTTATATTAAAAAAATGTTTTCAAAATTATAGAAATTTTCGGAGAAACATTTTTTAGATCAAAACATTTTTATATAAAATATTTTGAACATGTAAGCAGTGATTTTTTACTTACCAAACTAATTTTTATTTGGTAAGTTAACAAAAATTGTTTTTTCTTTTTAGTTCAACCTTGTAAGTATTTTGTCTTTTTTAGCTCTTGATAATAATTGTAAACACAATTGAAAGCTCGAGATTAAAAAAATAGTTAACCAATAGCCCTATTATTGACTCCAACCCATCCAAAACAGTTATATATTTGTTCCAAACGAGTCACAAGTACTTCTTTTTTCTTATATATATATATATATATATATATATATATATATATATATATATATATATATATATATATATATATATATATATATATATATATATATGTTCGGAAAGATTTCCGCGGTTAGTACAATTAAACTTAGAGCTAAGATTAATATTATTATAAAAATTAATATTAAACTCACCAGTCTTCCGGGTTGAACCGCGTCGATATCCATTTTGCCGAGCTTTCGACATCCTCTCTGATGTATTCTTCAGGGCTTCCGAGGTCTCAGTCTCCCGAGTCCCCAGACACTACTACACTCACTAGTCACTTCTAGTTCACTCACTAGTTCACTACTACTGTAGTACTGCTGTAGTTCATCTAAAAGAGTGTTATAATATGTTATAATTATAATATAATAATAATTATCGCTAATAACACTCTTTTAGATGAACTGATGATGCTTATTGAACAATAGACGAAACGTCTTCAATAAAGATAAAGTAGCACAACTCTTGTCTTTTTTATCTCCAAATTGACCGAAAACATCCCATTCACTTACGAGTGCACATTTATATATATATATATATATATATATATATATATATATATATATATATATATATATATATATATATATATAAATATATATATATATATATATATATATATATATAAATATATATATATATATATATATATATATAAATATATATATATATATATATATATATATATATATATATATATATAAATATATATATATATATATATATATATATATATATATATATATATATATATATATATATCTTCATTATCTTCAATTATTTGACTCGTTACCTATCAGTGCAAATAAATTATTAAAATTAAGATTTCTACACAATGCATCGTATTAAAAAAAATTTTGCTATACAGGAATTAGGCATCTTTGCTTACTCATATGAAATTAAGTTGCTTGGAATTAATTATTATGAACGATCACAAACAATTTTTATGTTCAACGGGCTGATTACTTGAATTTTATGAAGTTAGAATATTATATGTTTTATGTCGTTTTCACTTTAAATAAATTGGACTTTCGATAATGAATCTTTCTATCTTTAAATAAAAGAAAATTAAAAAATCATTAGCAAGTATATTAGTTAAAGATAAAGTATACCTTTTATTATTATTCTATGGCTTTACACATTATAATTCTCGTGCTAATAGGTATTTAGGTATAATTAGGTATCATTTATTTATCTAGATAACATATTTTATGAAATATTATGAAAGGGGGCAAACATGTTTGACATTTGCACATTCAGGCAGTTATTTTCTTGCATTTAGATCGGTAGTTAGGTCACGTCTATTTAAGTAAAATGTCAGCAATCGGTGAAGCTAGTGCTAAGTGTAAAACACGTTTACATTTACCTGATGATGCCAAAGAAATTATCAGAAATGTTTATCAAACATTCCAAATCCAGAAGACGGTAAATTTCTCATCAAGGCAACATCTTGATTGACAAGGATGCTATATACAACAATGTGGAAAATTGTTACAGATAGAATTCAACCTCGTAAAAAGCGGAGTGACTTTTCTACATATAAAGCAGTAAATAAAAAAGACGAGCAGAGCAAAGAGCAAAATAGAAGAGCAGTTTATAATTTCTATTTAAAGAGCCTAGTTCCAATGCTTAGTATGATCTACGATCAACTTGTTAACGACTATTCTATTACGTATTCGACTTCAACTTTATCAAGGTTTTTGAATCACATTGGTTTTCAGTACAACAAAATTAATAAGCGATCATCAATAATGGATTCCCCTCGACTTATTAACTAGAGAAACGAATACTTAGATGCTATATCTAAATTCAGAGATGAAGGAAGACCGATATTTTATCTGGATAAAACATGGTTTAATACCCACGATACTGCTCAAAAAGGTTGTACAGACGACTCTATTGAGTGACTGTCCAACCTTTTTGATCCAGCCAATTATCCAATTAATAGAGGTCAGCGAATAATTATTCTGAACATTGGATCCAAAAATGGCTGGCTTGGAGGAGAAAGTTTTTTACTATCGACAAAAAGATTAAAGATTCAAAGCTGGATTATCATGAAAATATGACGAGTAACTTGTTTAAGGAACGGTTTGAAAAGAAAGTGTTGCCAAATTTGGCTCTAAAAAGTGTCATTGTAATGGATAACGCGACGTATCACAGCGAAAAAATTAGAAAAATCCCCAGTGTAGACTCGACGAGAATACAAATATCGGATATTTTGTATGAAAATGATTTGTACTTTGAAGAAACATATACAAAAAAAGAAATATTGGAAGTTCTTCACATAAAATGTTTTTGGGAAACAGTTTCTTATAGACGAATTAGCCAAACGTGGTGGTCATATTATATTGCGATTACCTCGTTATTACTGTTTTTTCAACCCTATTGAATTAATCTGGAGCCAACTTAAGGGAAGTTTATGGCGAAACAACTGCTGTCCCAAATTTAGCAGATTCTACTGAAGATGACAGCAATAGTGACATAGAGTTGTAATTTGTAATTATTTTTTTCCATCTAAACTTCAAATTTTATTTTTTTATGTTATTGTTTCTAATTTTATTATGTTATCTTTTTTAATTCTGATTTTTGCTACCACTCTTTTAATGTTTTACTGTTATTAACATTATTTTCCTTAATTTCTTTAATTTGTTCATTTCATTGTACATAATAACATACCTATAACTACATAGATATAAATACGTATTAAATATATGATATGATATTTAATTTTATATTTATTATTCCAACCCTATTAAAATATTATATGTACTTGACTTTTTTATTAATTTTAGCGAATCCGCTCCTGGAGGGTCTGTTGTTTGTTATTATAATACTAAATCGGTAGGGTAATCCCACCAGCGTCAGGCAAAATTTCTTATATCTTGACGGAAACTTTAGCCAAGCTGCAAGACGTACACAAATTGCAAGGGCTAACAGATCGGCCGAACGAACTACTCAAATAAATACAGATCCGAGAAGAGGTCAAAAGACAACCATGCATAAGAATCTCATGCACATCGTGACCAACGTATACGACAGAATATATTAAGAACGAGAGCTGCACGTGAGCAAAATATAGTACTATATTCCACTCACGTCACGTCAAGTCCAGAACACAAGAACGAGAAAGAAACCAAATCAACCGCGCATTTACACGTCTATCATTTGTTCGTATTGCATTTGCATATGCCAGCCATTAATAGACCAGTATTGTCAGGCCGTGAAGTTTTACAATGAAGCACTTGGCAACTGTTGTGCATCAGAAAAAGTTGTGTTACCATCTATTACCACTTCACCAGAACATTTAAAATTACTTTTTTTTTTTATTTTATTAATGGCTTTGGATCCATTCAGCCACCATAATGTATTTGACTACTTGAATTTGTTAATGATGTATTGACCTATTGCATTTGTTAACAAAATAGTACTTCGCCTAGTAGTAAATTAAAAATATAATGTAAACATCAG
This sequence comes from Diabrotica undecimpunctata, assembly GCF_040954645.1. Classification (NCBI taxonomy): domain Eukaryota; kingdom Metazoa; phylum Arthropoda; class Insecta; order Coleoptera; family Chrysomelidae; genus Diabrotica; species Diabrotica undecimpunctata. The sequence continues at coordinate 85,396,020 of NC_092804.1, read as the reverse complement.
TATCACAAGAATCAGTGGATTGACAAGAAACCATACTTTGACTCGTTAGATTCAAGGTCCTAGCCAGCTTAAAGTGAATATTTAGAACCAACGAGGAATTACATAATAAAGGGGATACTCTTCACAATTCTAAATTCTCTACTATTAATTCCATCTTTCCACTTTATAATATGGATAACACTGTCATATTAATTGTTTATTTTAACTTATTCTCTAGAACAACTGTCAAATAGACGTCAAATCAATAGGCGCATATTTGAAGCTCTTACAAAAAAATATCAATTTTAAAGGTTTTTTCTTCACTGTTACGGTATCACTTGTAGTGGTTAAGACACATTAAACTAGTAGTCTGTAAGAAAGTGTATATTTCGTGTGTAGGAAGAGAAATCACTAAAAAATCGACATGGAAGAAATTCCGCCGAAGCCTCCAGATAGAGGGAAATTTTATATAGAATTAAGAGAAGATAGGATGATGGAATTTGAAGAATTAAAAAAGAATAGAAATATTAGGGTAAATGATAAGGTAACAAATGAAAAAAGCCAAACAACTAGCACTAACGAGGTAGGTAACCAATTTAATTTTAATAACGATGCAACTTTGACCCAATTTAATAAAATAGATAGATCAGGTAATCCAAATTTAAATAAAGTTATAAATTTAAGATTAAATAATAGATATAAATTAGGAGATAATACACCATATATAGTACATATAGAAAATAAAAACGGTAATATCGGCAAATTACACAGGATAGGCACGGCCCGATTAATTTTACGTTCAGTACCTGAAATTAAAAATAATATCACACAAATTACGGTAGTTGGTAGGAATAAAATTAAGGTAGAACTCAATAATTTTGCTAGTGGTAATAAATTAATTGAATCTGAAAATTTAAAAAGCAAACAGTACGAGGCATATATTCCAACGTTCTTTACACAAAGGAAAGGAGTTATAAAATCTGTAGATAAAGAGATAGAAGAGGATGATTTATTATCATTAATTCAACCTAGGTTTGGAATGAGGTTTGAAGTCTTACATGTAAAAAGAATAATGCGGAAAGTGGTACAAGACAATGGATCTACCATCTATGTAAAAACTGGAACTGTAATAGTAACGTTTAAAGGTCAGTTTATACCTACAACCGTAGTAATAGAAAAAATTATATACGAGGTTAAAAATTACACACCCAGAATATGTGTTATATATATACACATATATATGTTACAATGTGTAAAGTGTTTGAGATTTGGGCATATACGTGCTCAATGTAGGGGAAAAGATAGGTGTGAAAGATGCGGTGAAGAACATAGTAAATCAAATTGTTCCAATCCGAACAATTTATTTTGTGTATTGTGCAAAGGAAAACATAGCCCTACTGACAAAGAGCAAATTGTACGGAAAGAGAAAAACAGGAGTATATTAAAAAGATTATGAATACTGAAAATATGACATATTACGAAACTAATAATAAGTATAGAAAATATTATTCAACAGTAAGTAAAGAACAAGAAAGTAGCAGAAAGAAAGCGCACAGAAAAATCTTACAAACACCAAAAGTCCAAAGTCAGCCTTGTTATAATTTTAACAACCCTATTTATCATAATAAAACACAGATACAAAACGATAATAAAGTAATATAGGAGAAATTATAGTAAACTTTATTTCAAAAACTTTAAATCAGATTAATCACAATTTAGATGAAAAAACGTTGGAATTACTGAAAAACAATATTTCACAATTATTATTAAATCGTGATGGATAACATATCATTTCTTCAATGGAATGCGCGGTCAATTAAAACAAATAAGGGATATTTAGAAAAATTTTTGCATGACAATAAAATAGATATAGGACTTATATCGGAAATATGGTTAAAAAAAGTAACTTTATTAACTTTACGGGTTATAATATCTGTAGGAACGATAGGGATGATGGATATGGTGGTGTGGCCATACTATTGAAAAAAAAATTATAATTTTTATAATAGTCCTACTTTTCATCCAGTCAATGACGTAATGTGTAATAGCATATCAATTAAAATTAAAACCGGTAAAAAGATTAACAGCGGGCCGGCGTAGCGCAAGCGGTAGGATGCTTGACTCGCAAGCTGGTGGTCCGGGGTTCGAATCCCACCGCCGGCAAGAACATCTAGACATTTTAAAAATGTCTATAGGCCCCAGGTCGACTCAGCCTGAATAAAAAATGAGTACCTTGGGTAAAACCAGGGGTAATAATAGACGGTTGAAGCGTAGCACTGGCCATGTTACCTTCCTTGTATACCGTAGGCCCTAGATATAGCAGACTACCCTGCTATACTCCCAAAGCCGCGACAGCGGTATAAAACGGGAGACTATTATTAAAAAGATTAACATTTATTCTATTTATGTAAAACCAAATCTCAAAATTACGGTAAGTATGGAGAAGCCTTTTATAATTGGTGGTGATTTTAATAGCCACAATTATGTTTGGGGTTGTAGTACTGTAGACACTATAGGAAAAAATCTGTTAGAAGCTATTGAGGACTGTAATCTCGTACTTTTAAATAATGGCAAAGAAACATTGCTGCGTAGACCTAGTAGTATTAATAAATCGGCAATAGACCTTACAATATGCTCAGCAAATATTAGTCATTGTTTCGATTGGGATGTTGTGGACAATACTTTGGGATCCAATCATTTTGCTATTGTTATAAAGTCAAATATTGATGTTAATAAAGCTGAATGTGTAAATACAAAATTCCAATGGAATATAAATAAAGCGGACTGGTCTCTTTTCTCTTCTATCACTGATAATTTCATGGAACTCGATAATAATTTAAGTTACCAACAATTTTTAAATAAATTAAACGAATATTGTAAAATATGTATACCGGAGAAAAGAACAGGGACTAGTCCACGATTTAGGAAAATTTGGTGGAATTACAATTGTAAAAAGGTTATTCAAGAACAACAACTTGCTTCGCGCAAGTTTAAGTTACAGTCCAATATACAAAATTATATAAATTATAATAAATGTGTAGCAGAAACCAAAAAATTGATATTAAGGAGTAAGCGTAATGCCTGGAAAAATTTTTGTGAAACTTTAAACAAAAATACACCAATAAAAAATATGTGAAATCAAGTCAAACGTTTAAAAAACATCTTTAAACAACGAATAAATCCAGTGACCGAAGGAGAATGGGTTGAAGAGTTTTTGAGAAAATTATGTCCAGATAATATATTTTCAAAAATTAATGTAATGGAAGGGAAAAACTCTAATCATCCACTTTCAGTGCCACTTAGTTTATACGAATTAGAAATAAGTCTTAAGAACAAGAAAAACACTTCTCCGGGAATAGATAATATACAATATATTATGTTGGCAAATTTACATTAAAAAGAAAAAGAAACACTATTAAAAATTTTTAATCAAATATGGCAATCAGAAGATATTCCAGATAGTTGGAGAGAGTACCGGGTGATTCCCATACTTAAACCAAATCGAAATTCCGATTCGGCAGAATCTTATAGAGGTATTTCATTAAGCTCCTGCATAACAAAAACACTGGAAAGAATGATAAAACTTAGACTCGAAATATGGTTAGAAAAAAATAATAAAATATCACAAACACAATTTGGATTTCGAAAAAATTATTCTAGTGTGGAAGCAGTGAGCCACTTGGTAACAGATATAAATTTAGCGTTTACGTCAAATTCTTTAGTAACAGCTCTTTTATTAGATGTTGAATCAGCATACGACAACGTTAATTTAAGCATCCTATATAACAAAATGACACAAATAGATCTTCCCGAATGTTTCTGTCAAAAAATAATAAAACTATATGACTGTAGAAAAATTTATATATCGGTAAATGGTAACACAATTGGTCCAAGGTTAGCGATGGATGGTTTACCTCAAGGAGGAATAATAAGCCCGTTGTTTATATTTAATTTATACTGCTGATCTAGTAAAAAATTTAAACTCCACAAGAATTTTACAATTTGCCGATGATATAGTCATTTATCAAAAACACATTAAAATAGAAAATGCAGTCAAATCCATTGAAGAAGGAGTCAAACATATTAAAACATGGAGTAAATTACATGCACTAAATATATCTGATTCCAAAACTTAATTATGTATTTTTACAAGAAAACAAAAGAAAAATTATTAATAAACAATGTCTCCTATCCAATGCAAAGTTATGTTAAATATTTGGGTATTACTCTTGATAGACAGCTTCTCTGGAAAGAACATATAAGGTACATGTACCAAATAAGGTCCAGTTCTTAACAGGGCCCACCCTCATGTTTTCACATAAACAATTTGAAAAAGTACCAAATTCTCTTGCAATCAATTAGGTAGTGGCATCTAGTGGACAAGACAATAACTACTTCGGCAGCTATTGTTGTGTTAGGCTTTTTATGTTCATTTGTGTTGCCGCAACCAAGGAAGCATAGCTGTGTTCTTATTTGCAAAGTATGTTACATCTGTTTACATTCATCTTGTTATAAATCATTTTGTACTGTAAATTTGTATTTATGAACAGGAAATTGTGTGTTTTAATATGGTAGTTTTATTTTTTTAAACGGCGTATATTTACAGAGTTATTAACAGATCCCAGTTTCAATTACTGTTAAGCTGGTGGCTCTTAAAAAGGCCCTTCAGTAGTGTTCCAAACAAGGCCCGGGTGGGCCTTATTCGGCATACTCCTGTTTTTCTGTACTATTGAATACAGTTTGTAAATTAAGATGAAGTGCGCAATTCAAATTACTAATTGGAAGAGCTACCTGGTAACACTTCGGCAAAAGCCAAGTGGCTTGAAAAAAATAATATTTATTGTGCTATAAGGGATCACTTACAGTTTTAAATAAAGAGAATGTTAATTATGTAAGGAAAAAACAGATAAGAAAATACATTCAATAATAGAAGTAGACTAATAAAAAAAATTACAATGACTAAGCAATATTAAAAGACATTTTTTTTTAATCTATGATGGAAGTTATATAATTTTGTTCTGTTTATCCGGCATTTTACTTGTACTTCTAAATAATTTGAAATGAAAAAGACAGCAAAGATTTGATTTCACGTTCAAAGCGTCTATGTATCTGTTGATACGTATTTCGACTTAATAAGTCTCATCAGAACAGTTATTCATAGCCGTTCTTAACGTGAAAAATAATCTTCTCTGTTTTTTAGGAAGCAACAATAAAATGGCTTCGTTATGGACGCAATAGCGACATCTGATAGAAAATTCGGTAAGATAGTTTCGAAACAAATTCAGATTTCTGCTTTAATCTGAACCTTCTATAAATGCAAGGTATAACAGACGTTGATAAAGATGTTAATAGAGACATGGAGAATCTAAAATTTGCATTCCACGACATGTCTATCAACTAAGCAGAAATCCATAACGAATTTGTTTCTTGTACTCATACAGAGTAGATCCGAATAAAATGAAAAAGACAGCAAAGATTTGATTTCACGTTCAAAGCGTCTATGTATCTAGGTTCAGATTAAAGCAGAAATCTGAATTTGTTTCGAAACTATCTTACCGATTTTTCTATCAGATGTCGCTATTGCGTCCATAACGAAGCCATTTTATTGTTGCTTTTTAAAAGATAGAGAAGATTATTTTTCACGTTAAGAACGGCTATGAATAACTGTTCTGATGAGACTTATTAAGTCGAAATACGTATCAACAGATACATAGACGCTTTGAACGTGAAATCAAATCTTTGCTGTCTTTTTCATTTTATTCGGATCTACTCTGTATGAGTACAAGAAACAAATTCGTTATGGATTTCTGCTTAGTTGATAGACATGTCGTGGAATGCAAATTTTATATTCCCCATGTCTCTATTAACATCTTTATCAACGTCTGTTATACCTTGCATTTATAGAAGGTTTAGATTAAAGCAGAAATCTGAATTTGTTTCGAAACTATCTTACCGATTTTTCTAAATAATTATTCAAAAACTATAAAAATATAAGCCTACAATTCAGAAGTATGAGTGTATTTATTTATTGAATTTTTTTATTTTAAGATGGATTCAAAGAAAAAACTACTGCTAGCTGGAGTGAGGATTATTTAAAAAAAGCGATGAGAGCTGTTAATGAAGGGATGTCAGTCAGAACTGTATCTAAAACTTATGGTATACCCAGGCGTAGGTTACGCAACCACGTCAGTAGCGGTGTAGCAATTAAGAAGTTAGGACGGAAACCTTGCTTAGAGGAAGCTCAACAAAGAGAACTTACTCAAAAAAATTTTCTGCTTGCTGAAGTCCGGTATTCACTTACAGCTAAAGTTCTCCGACGCCGTGTATTTGAGTTCTGTGAAAAAAAAATAATTTGCAGAATCCGTTTAATGAAGGAAAAGTTTTGACTGGGCGCAAATGGCTCAAGTTATTCCTACTGAGGAACCCAGAGGTTCCCAGAAGGAAGGCGCAACACATGAATCCAGGAAGAGCTGCAAAATTGAATAAGTTTATTGTCGATGATCATTTCCAGAAATTAAAAAATATCATGACCGAACTAGAGGCATTTGGCAAGCCACAACTCATCTATAATATGGATGAAAAGGGTTGTCGTCTGTCTCTTCACAAATCTCCTCAAGTTTTAGCCAAGAAAGGTGAAAAACGGCTACACTTTGTTGTTCCTGAACATGAAGAAAATGTATCTATCGTGTCATGTGAAAATGCAATTAGGCAGGTTATTTCTCCAACGATCATTTTCAAAGGAAAAACGCAAGCCAGAATGGGAAGATTATTTGCCACCTGGAACAGTGGTAGAAATGACAGAGAAGGGCTCAATGACTACATCGACCTTTATCAAGTGGCTGCATGATTTTGCTAAATACAAACATGCAGAAGAAGTTCTTCTGATTTTTTATGAAGCATCGTCACATTTAGATCCAGATATTTGTGACGTTGCTGAAGGTCACAGTATTAGACTCTACTGCTTGCCTAGCGATACGACTCATGAACTTCAGCCTATGGACAAGTCAGTATTTAAACCATTTGAGTCGTATTGGGACAATGAAGTCCAATTACATTGGTCGACAAATACAAGGGAAGAAAACAGAGCAATTAATAGACGGGTATTTGGAAAAATCTTTAGCAAGGTATGGCCAAAAGCTGCGTCTCCAGTTAATGTCATGTCTGGATTCCGAGCTATTGGGATTTATTCTTTTGATCCAGAATCTATTCTTTACTGTGCATTCGCTCCTTCCCATCCTTCACAGCGTCCTGATCCAGAAGAAAACATGCGAATGGGTTCCGACCCTGCTGTAGCATCAAAGATTCCAACAGTTTTCGAACAAAGGAGTTTCCGAAAAAGGAGACGCCAATCCAGCAGTTCTAGTTCTTCAGAAAGTGAGCTATTTTCTGTGAGGGATAGTTCATGTGATGTCAATCTTAATGGCGATGATGACGATAGCGACAATCATGACGATCTCGACTATTCCTTCCAAGATATTTTGAAAACTCCAGAGCTGAAAAATAAACTCTAGACTCCTAGAAGGAAAGCACTAAACTATCGCAGTAGTAAGTAAATAGAGTGCCAAAATAAATAATGCCTCTAAGGAGGTTTCAGTTGTAAAAGGGAAGATAATTCCGAAACAAAAACATCTGGAGAAATCTAGTAATGAAAACGACGGTTCTGCTCCAAGCTGCAGTAGAACATCAGAAGCTGTTAACTGGTTTTGTCATATATGCTGTGAAGACAAAATAGCTGACATGAGACTTTGCAAAAAATACAAAAAATATTTTCATCAAGAATTTGTATGGTTGACATCCAAAGACAAAGTGCCAAATTTCGTATGTCCATGGTGTGAGAAGTGATAGTATATAATTTGTTAATTATATTAATGTTCATTAAATATTTGGTAAATCTTGTCATTGGTTTTATTATTGGTGGTTAAGATTTGAATTCGGTTTCGCTAAGCAGAAATCGTTTGATTTCTCTTTTTGTTTTTAGATGGCGTAGTTACGTCCGTATATAGTTATTTTAATAACTATTGTCTAGGACGGGAGAGATTTTTGTTTTGGTTCAGAGCAGTGACTATACCGTTCTGAAGAGACTTAAGGAGGTCGAAATACGTATCAACGGTTGTTGCTGCACTGTATCAAAACAAAAATCTAATACCGTCATTCTGTTTTGTTATTTACTTCGTTGGAAGTACGAGAAACTGAATTCACTACGAATTTTGACTAGGATGAACGGCTTGTGGAATACAATTTTAGATTCCCTTGCCGAGTAATTCATCCAGCTGTTTGTTTCGCAAATTTTAGGAAACACAGTAGTTAAGATTTGAATTCGGTTTCGCTAAGTAGAAATCGTTTGATTTCTCTTTTTGTTTTTATTTGGCGTAGTTACGTCCATATATAGTTATTTTAATAACTATTGTCTAGGACGGGAGAGATTTTTGTTTTGGTTCAGAGCAGTGACTATACCGTTCTGAAGAGACTTAAGGAGGTCGAAATACGTATCAACGGTTGTTGCTGCACTGTATCAAAACAAAAATCTAATACCGTCATTCTGTTTTGTTATTTACTTCGTTGGAAGTACGAGAAACTGAATTCACTACGAATTTTGACTAGGATGAACGGCTTGTGGAATGCAATTTTAGATTCCCTTGCCGAGTAATTCATCCAGCTGTTTGTTTCGCAAATTTTAGGAAACACAGTGGTTAAGATTTGAATTCGGTTTCGCTAAGTAGAAATCGTTTGATTTCTCTTTTTGCCTTAGATTGTGTATAGAAGCCCTAAGAAGTACACCCATTAGTAACCTACAAGTTGAATGCTGTGAAATTCCAATGGATATAAGAGGAAAAAAACTTGGCTTTTAGTTAGATTGTACGAGAAAAAGTCAAGTTTAATATCCAAAATACACCAGCTCTTCTTAGCAGACTTAACAGAAAAATATTGGATAAAAAAGAAAACTCTAAATATAGTAGATTTCTATTCAAAAATGACAATATATGATAAACAACTATATAAATATTACTTAAACCCAAATTACAATATTGACTTTAATACTCTGGAACAAGTTCAGGTATACTTCTTAAGGGACTACAGCAATTTACCTTTATCTTTAAGAAAATTAGTGTTTATATCTGACAGTTCACAATTGTTCAAAGGTTATTATATGCTATATACAGATGCATCCAAAAGTATTGAAGGTGTGGGATGTGCATACTGGGATAATAATAATAAAAACAGTAAAATGTTTAAATTCATTTCCATTATGAGTATATACACAGCTGAATTAATAGCGATAGTGGAAGCACTAAAATATTTATCTAATATAAATGAATCAAAGTTTATAATTTATAGTGACAGCAAAAGTTCTTTAAGTAAAATTGGTGCCATAAATTTTAAATCAAAAGTAAATTACATTGAATTATATATAATAAATAAAATTAAAGAACTTCAGCGACAAAGCAAAACTGTTAAGTTGCCATGGATTAAAAGCCACTGTGAAATAACTAGAAATGAAATAGTAGATGAATTGGCAAAAAACGCAGTGACACAAGGAGTATTAACTCATTATCTTTGTACGTCTAGAGCTATAGAATCAGACATATTCAAAGAGCTTAAGAAAGAATGGAAAGAAAGGTATATTAATGAGAATATAAATACAGGAAACCATTACAAAGCAATCAGAAACTATATTACGGATAAATATTGGTTTTCTAAAATGGAGTCGACAAAGGATATGACAAGAACTATATGCAGAATGAGATTTAACCACTGTCTTACACCATCATATATGTTTAAAAATGAACCTAGCTGATAGTCCACAATGTACTTGTGGTCAGATAGGTAACTTACAACATAAAATTTTGGACTGTTCTCTTATATCTAATAAGTTGACCAATGTCCACCATCCCATTAATTTAAATTATTTATTAACATTAGAAAACAATGAGTTTTTATATAGATTATTGTATAAACATGTTTTAGATATTAAACTCAAATTGCAATTGTAAATATAGAGTAAGTATTTCTTTGTTATTTGTTAGAATATAAAAAAAATTTAAAAAAAAATAACAAAAAAAAATAAATAAATGTAAGAAATAAATAATAATTAAAAAAAATAAACAAAAATAAATAAAAATAAAAAAAGAGAAAAATGAGGAACTCGGACAGTCCACAGTAAAATAGCTATTGAATTAAGTAGATAGCTGCAGAAGAGTTTGCTGTGGAACTCTGAGGACCTCATCACCTATTTTATATATAAATGACTAACTAGAAACAAATTACCAAAAAAGACTATGTATTAGAGATCAATACTACTTAGTAATAGATTTAGGATAAGATTGTATAAGAAACAATGACTAATGAAAAAATGAGTAAAAATTGGAAGATTGGCGAATGGATTTAGTGTCCGCAGTCATATAAACCCAAAGAAACAACAAAACTTATTCTCTAAAAATTGTACAATGGGAATTCACTCTATAAAATATTGCGGTTACCATAATTCCTAAATAAAAATCAAACACAAATGTCATTTATCTAGATCTGTTAAAAAAATTTAAATGTTTACTGTTATAGTTGTAAGTATTAAAATATTTACTTTGTTTACATATAATAATTATTCTAATAAATTTACAGTTTTCTCCTGAAGAAGTCACAAAATCGTGACAAAATATTAAGACATAGAATAAATAGAGTTTTATTTCCTACAAACCGATTGCTGATATTATAAATCAATATTTAAAACAGTAAGGTCGAAAATAATTTGAAAAATAAAAAACGATGGGCTTTTATCAGAATATTTATAACACCTATGGGATCCACACTGTACAGTTAATGAAAAAATGGTTAACATCAAACCAGCAGCTTGCAAAATATACCAACAGAAGAATATTTCTATTACGATGCAGAAAAAGAAATATACCACCCAGACATATCCAAGACAGCAAAAAGAACATTGAAAATCTTCTAACTACCAATACAACCCGATTTTTAAACAACAAAATTGAAAACTTTATATTAACATAAAATCGCAAAACTTTATCTTTGGAGATTAATTTAGCATGCAATAAAATTTCATATTTTCGTCGTACCATAACAAAAATAAAAATTGAACTAAAAAATCTTGTTCCTATTGCAATTTTCAGTGAAAACTGTAATCGATTAAAATCCAGTTTTACATCGACTTTTAAAAAAACTAAGCAACAAAACATTGACAAATTTAATGCGTTCATAAACAATTTAGACACAAATGTACTTTTCCTAAACAACTCAAAATGGTTTAAAAATATTTCGACAGTTGACATACCAGCAGATATCTCAGACTTGTTATCACTCGGTCCATAAATTTGGTGTCTCTTGTAATAATGATGGGTAAGTCCGGGAGAGATGTGCCATCGGTATAGACGGGCCATTCGTCATATTGCCGATCCTCTGTTTACTGTCAATGGCAGACCTTGTGAACGTGGTCATTGCCACGTATATGCACAAACAACGGAGATTTTTTTCCTTGGTGAATTTTCAAGTTGTGTAAGTTTTGACAAAAGGTAAGTTTTTTTGATTATTTATGTATTCAACTGTTATATTGAGATTAAACAACTAAACCTAACCTAAAATACCCTTATAAAATTTAAACTGTGTGTTCGATGGCGTGGCCCATCTCTACCGAACCTTTGGGATATACGGGCCACAGTGCATCGGTATAGATGGGCTACTAATAAGTATTGGGTTTATATTATTCAACAATTTTTTTTAATAATAAGTATTATTAAGCAATTAATTTCTATATTGTTACAGGTTACAGTATGCCTTCATATTATAAGTGGAAATCTACTATTGAAAGAGGTAAATGGAGCGAAGAAGCACTACAAAATGCGGTTGCAGCTATCAGAAAAAATCGCATGGGACTTACTCGAGCTGCATTAGCTTATGGCATAGCTCGAAGTAGCATACAGATAAGAATGAAAAATAATGATCTAAAAAAACACAATCGTCTTGGACCTTCTTCAACTCTTCAAGATGAGATCGAGATGAAATTAGTGCTGCATATTAAGAAATTGCAAAAGTATGTTTTGCACCCACTCGTGACCATGTACAAACTGTGAAACAACAGTAAAGATGGTTTTGACTGGTTGCAGCCTTTTTATGGCGCCATCCAGACATATCAGTGCGAAAAAGGTGAAGGAGTTTCTTTGGACAGGACAAAAGGATTAAACCAGGAGGTAGTTAAACAGTACTTCGATCTGCTGCTAAGTATTTTAACCAATAGTCAACTAATAAATAAGCCGGAACATATTTTCAACGTAAACGAGACAAGCTTGCAGTTAAACATCAGGCCCGGACAGGTACTCGCGTCTAAAGGATCCAAAAATGTCCCTGTTCTTACATCAGGAGAGAAAGGAGAAACGATTTCTGTGATAAGCTGCTGCAATGCTGAGGGCGTATTTTTACCTCCGTATTCTATTTTTAAAGTAAAAAATAGAAAAAAAGAATACGCGGATGGAATTCCACCTGGAGCAATGTTTGTAATGTCCGAATAATTGGAATACGTAAATGCAGATATTATTTACATTGGCTAAAATATCCATTTATTCCTCGAAAGCCTCACGGCAAAGTTTTGCTGATATTAGATGGACATACGTCCCATACAGCAGCAGTAGAAGTATTAGAATGCGCCGAAAACAACGAAATTATGATGTTGTGCTTACCCAGTCACGCATTTTCTGCAGCCGTTGGACCGAGCTTTTTTCAAATCTTTAAAGGCTAATTTTTACTCGAGTTGTCAAAACTATATCAGAAATAACCCAACAAGAAAAATTACACATTACCAGTTTGGTGAGCTGTTAGGAAATGCGTGGAAAATCTTAGCAACGATGAAAAATGGAACATCTGAATTTTTTGCCACAGGAATTGTACCGTTTGATCCCGATAAAATTCCAGAGCACGCTTTTTTGTCCACAAATGAGAGCTCCTCAGCTGTAGTAGAAGAACAAAGTAATACAGAAATAGATCTAAATATTTTAGATCAACCAGGTCCTTCACATGCAGACATTACTCTCGTCTTTGATGAAGAAACTGCAGCTGGTACATCTAATGTTCAAGACACAAATGTAACACCTAGAAAAGTATTTTACACGTTATCGCCTGTACCTAAAATTGATGCTGCAAGAAAGAGTGTAAGGGGCCGAGCAAGAAGAGTGGCGGAAATTCTTAATTCTGCAGACAAAATTAAAGAAAAGATAAAGAAACAAGAATCAAAAAAGAGGACAGTTCCAAAGCAACAAAACAAAAGGCGTCAATGTAAAAAGTGTGAGTTAGATTCGTCTGATGATGATGAATACAGATGTGCCAGTTTTAGATGGCAGCGAAGAAGAAGAAGACTTAAATGAACATGAGTGCATTAGATGTGGTGAAAATTACAGCAAAACATTCAGAAAAGATGACTGGGTTCAATGTTTGATTTGTAAACACTGGTGCCATGACAACTGTACAAAATTTGAAAATGTTTGCTTTGGATAACATGCGTGTCCGAAACGTATTCTAATAATGGTGGTTATGTGCCTCCTGGAAGCTCTAAAAGACTTGTACCAAGGAAATTTGGGAATATCTGGCTGAATTATCGAGTATCTATTTTGGTTCACAAAAGAGTATTCCTTCCACTGGTAGCTCCACTCTCGAAGCAATGTTGACTTGCAAGAAACAATACTATCAGAAAGCGTTACTTTATGTAGTATACCAGTATCGGTTAAAATGCTTTCTTTGGCTAATAAGTCGACATATTCATTATGTTCAAATCCTGCATGTGCTTTAATCCAGAGAAAATGTACATTGATTCCTTTGCTTAAAAGAGTTTGAATAATATGTTTAATTCTATAAATGTATGGGCAGTCTTGTAAGTTAGGTGGTCCATATTTACCAATGGATTTTAACACTGCTAAGGAATCCGACAAAATTATAATATGGGCAAAATCAACCTCAGCTACATATAATAAAGCTTTATATATTGCAATAGCCTCTGCTGTACAAATCGAAGTTTCCGGGTTCAGTTTGAATTTCTTTTCTGTATGTTCCGATGGTATAAAAAAAGCGCATCCCGTTCCATCTGGAGATTTAGACGCATCTGTATCTAGAGCTATTGCCTCTTTGTATTTGCTTGTTATAGATAGAACAATATTTTTATTTAAATATATATTTTCACTATAATTTGGTACAATAATATTTGTATGTAAAAAAAAAGAAGAGTAATTTTTGAATATGTAGTTCGTTCTATCTATATTTTTTAAAAGTGCTATATTTTGATTATACGCTTCGCAAAGTAAGGGAGATTTCTTTTTTTGCCAATATTTATTTGTCAGGTCATGGCAATTCAAAGTGACTATCTTTTCGTATAGAGATGAGTTCAGTAAGTATACTTTCATTAAATATTTTTTGGACAAAAACCTTCGTCTTATATTTAAAGGAGGTTCCAAGGCTTCCAAATATAAAGCTTGTACTGGAGTGGATCTCATGGCTCCTAAACATATTCGTAAGGCTGAGTTCTGTAAAACGTTGATTTTGTTTAGTAGTACATTACTTGCTGATCCATACAAAACACTTCCGTAATCCAAAATAGATCGTATGTAAGCTTTGTAAAATAATAAACTTACTTCAACATCCGATCCCCGCCAAGTTTTATTAATTGATTTAAGAAAACAAAAAGAGAAATCAAACGATTTCTACTTAGCGAAACCGAATTCAAATCTTAACCACTGTGTTTCCTAAAATTTGCGAAACAAACAGCTGGATGAATTAATCGGCAAGGGAATCTAAAATTGCATTCCACAAGCCGTTCATCCTAGTCAAAATTCGTAGTGAATTCAGTTTCTCGTACTTCCAACGAAGTAAATAACAAAACAGAATGACGGTATTAGATTTTTGTTTTGATAAAGTGCAGCAACAACCGTTGATACGTATTTCGACCTCCTTAAGTCTCTTCAGAACGGTATAGCCACTGCTCTGAACCAAAACAAAAATCTTTCCCGTCCTAGACAATAGTTATTAAAATAACTTTTCTCTTTTTGTTTTTAGATGGCGTAGTTACGTCTGTATATAGTTATTTTAATAACTATTGTCTAGGACGGGAAAGATTCTTGTTTTGGTTCAGAGCAGTGGCTATACCGTTCTGAAGAGACTTAAGGAGGTCGAAATACGTATCAACGGTTGTTGCTGCACTTTATCAAAACAAAAATCTAATACCGTCATTCTGTTTTGTTATTTACTTCGTTGGAAGTACGAGAAACTGAATTCACTACGAATTTTGACTAGGATGAACGGCTTGTGGAATGCAATTTTAGATTCCCTTGCCGATTAATTCATCCAGCTGTTTGTTTCGCAAATTTTAGGAAACACAGTGGTTAAGATTTGAATTCGGTTTCGCTAAGTAGAAATCGTTTGATTTCTCTTTTTGTTTTTAGATGGCGTAGTTACGTCTGTATATAGTTATTTTAATAACTATTGTCTAGGACGGGAAAGATTTTTGTTTTGGTTCAGAGCAGTGGCTATACCGTTCTGAAGAGACTTAAGGAGGTCGAAATACGTATCAACGGTTGTTGCTGCACTTTATCAAAACAAAAATCTAATACCGTCATTCTGTTTTGTTATTTACTTCGTTGGAAGTACGAGAAACTGAATTCACTACGAATTTTGACTAGGATGAACGGCTTGTGGAATGCAATTTTAGATTCCCTTGCCGATTAATTCATCCAGCTGTTTGTTTCGCAAATTTTAGGAAACACAGTGGTTAAGATTTGAATTCGGTTTCGCTAAGTAGAAATCGTTTGATTTCTCTTTTTGTTTTTAGATGGCGTAGTTACGTCTGTATATAGTTATTTTAATAACTATTGTCTAGGACGGGAAAGATTTTTGTTTTGGTTCAGAGCAGTGGCTATACCGTTCTGAAGAGACTTAAGGAGGTCGAAATACGTATCAACGGTTGTTGCTGCACTTTATCAAAACAAAAATCTAATACCGTCATTCTGTTTTGTTATTTACTTCGTTGGAAGTACGAGAAACTGAATTCACTACGAATTTTGACTAGGATGAACGGCTTGTGAAATGCAATTTTAGATTCCCTTGCCGATTAATTCATCCAGCTGTTTGTTTCGCAAATTTTAGGAAACACAGTGGTTAAGATTTGAATTCGGTTTCGCTAAGTAGAAATCGTTTGATTTCTCTTTTTGTTTTTAGATGGCGTAGTTACGTCTGTATATAGTTATTTTAATAACTATTGTCTAGGACGGGAAAGATTTTTGTTTTGGTTCAGAGCAGTGGCTATACCGTTCTGAAGAGACTTAAGAAGGTCGAAATACGTATCAACGGTTGTTGCTGCACTTTATCAAAACAAAAATCTAATACCGTCATTCTGTGATTTAAGAAAGTTTAATCCCTTATTGCATCTGTTCAACATGTCATCAATATGTAACTTCCAGGTCAATTTCTGGTCGAGTATCATTCCCAGATATTTAATTGTGTTTTTAAGGGAAAATTGGTGCCCACCTAAATTGATTGTACTGGTATTAATAATTTAATTATTACTTATTAATTAATATGTCTGGTAAATAAACAAACTTGTGATTTACTACAGAATAATTCGAAACCATTTTCTATAAACCATTTTTGATGGAATCCGTACACTTCATTCAGGTTTTCAATGGATTGCTGATATTTTTTGTGTTCTGTATACAAACAGAAATTGTCAGCATATTGTACAATATTAAATGCAATATTAGTAATAGTGATGTTGTGTAGATCTGCTGTGTAAATGGTAAACAAAATAGGACTCAAAACGGAGCCCTGAGGTAATCCTTTGTTATTAAGTCTAGATCCTATAAAAGTATGATTGTCTTTTAAATAAATTATCCTATTTATGTACAAGTTCACAACGTTAGAAGCAAACTGTGCTGGAATATGAAAAAATTTAATCATTTTTTTTTGGAGAATTGTAAGAGATACCGAGTCGTAAGCACCTTCGATGTCTAAAAATAAAGCAGGTACATAACTGTTCTTGAAAAAACTATTCTGAATGTCTACAACAAGAGTTGTTAAGGAATCTAAAGTTCCATAACCTTTCTTAAAGCCATGTTGGTTAGCGGGTAAGGGACTTTGATCCCTTAGCCACCAATCTAACCTAATTTTAATCATCCGTTCAAGAGTCTTCAATATACATGATAATTATGATATAGGTCGGTAAGCTTCAGCTAATTCAGGGTTTTTTCCCGGTTTGGGAATAGGGACAACTATAATACGCTTAAAATCGATTATGCCTTTACCCTCAATAATTATCTGGTTAAATATATTTAAAAGTAATTCTTTTGCGTTATCTGGCAAATTTTGTATCATATGATATTTTACTGCATCATATCCTGGTGAGGTACTAACGCGATTATCAAGGGCAAACTCTAATTCAGCTCTTGAAAAAGGTGTTAAGAGAAAATGATTCTGATCAGATGAGAGAGTTTCAGATGGTATTACATCTATCCAGTTATTTACGTAAGGTGGAGCTATTTTATCAAAAAAGTCGTCTACCCATGTGTTACTTAGAGGCAGTGGAAAGTTAACTTTTTTCCTGTTCATTTTCCTTGCTTGGTTCCAAATAAGACTAGATGGAGTTTGTTTATTTAATTTTGAACACCATTCAACCCAACTTTGTTTGGCCTTTAATTTCAGGAATTTTTTGACACGAGCATTCACTTCTTTGCATTTACAAAAATTTTCAAGAGAAGGATTTTTTTTGTAGTTTACTAATGCTTTCTTTCTTTCCGCAACGGATTCATCACATTCCGAATCCCACTACGGAGCGGGAGTTCGTTTACATTTAAATGATTTATATTGACAAATTGATTGTTTAGAAGCTTCATTAATACAGTCAATAAGGAAATTATATTTTTCTTGCGTGTCTGAGTAGGCGTAAGGGTTGTTAGTTAATAAGGTTTCAATAAATTGAGAATATAATGACCAATTGGCTTTTTTAATGTTCCACTTACTGCTGGGATAAATGATATTCGCATCAGTTCCCAAGATATCGATTACAACCCTTATAAAGAAGTGATTTGATCCCAAAGTATCAGTATCTACAGTACTACTATCTTTCCTGGTCTCGTTTGGCAAGTTGGTTGTCCATTATTCATTACCACATAATCTAGATTCTGAATTGTCTCCATAATTTGATGGCCTGTTTTATCATTTTTAGTTGAGCCCCACAGAGAATTATGTGCGTTCATATCTCCTGCAATGATACAAGGGTGTTTTAATTGAGAAAATAACTGATCCCAATCTTCGGTGTTAGTTTTAGCTTTCCGACACCTATATACAGAGAGTAAAGTTAAATGAATTGTTATAGTTGATTTTAATACCACAAGCAAGCAATTCTTTATTATAATTTTTTTTTTAATTTTTATGTTTTCAAAGGGAATACCAGTTTTAATTAAAATAGCAACTCCGGAATAGCCGTCATCCCTCTATATCTAGCCGAAATTCTCTATCTGAATTTGACAATATTTCAAATGTGTTATTACAAATAAGACCAGAAAAAGAAGAATCGTTCAAATTTTTGGCCTCCAAATATGAGATTTTATGTTCAATCATGATATTTTTTATTTTTTTTTTTGATGTTCGAAAAAAGGACAGTTTTTAGAGATCGATATATGCTTATCACTTTTACAGTGTATGCAATACATTTTTTTATTTATAACATTGTGTATTTATAACATTGTGTAACTTTACCTAACAATTTTTCAACTTAAAAATATACATAATTAATTACAACATAGTTTGGTAAACAATTGCCTTCAAATGTAATTATAACATTACGTCTAGGTACATATTCTGTATTTCCATCCTTTTCTATTTTCCTGTGCATTCTTTTAATATTAATAATTTGTGAACTAGAGGTCATATATTTTTTCAAATATTCAATGTTATATTTGGTATCGACATCACGTATCAGCCCTTTGATTTCTAAGAGGTGATTGGAAATGTACACCTTTAAATTATCGTCTTTTAAATGACTATTACTGACTAATTTATTTGCATCCAAAATAGATTTGAGGATTACTTTAACACGGTTTCTTCCTATACTTTTAATTTCTTTAATATTATTGATCTTTAATTTTTGATGTAAAATATCACCCACAACCATAGGGTGCAATCGGCCTATATTCTGATCATTGGTCTTTTCAACATATACACAACAATTTTGAAAGTCGTAATTACTAGAATTAATATTAAAAAGTTTTACTTCCCTAGTAGCAGGAGAAACGGTGGTATTAATTCCTGTATCCATATCTTGTTCACTAACACTAACAACTTCAGAAGTATTTAGTTCGCCCATTAGCGTCTTATTGGTATTCTCCCCCATCAGGGTAGAATATTTTCACTTTTTTATCACTATTTTACTACAATATGTAAATATTTTTAAACACGACGAAATTAAAATATTCTAATTGTCACAAAAACTGGGAGCTTAATGACTTTATCGATAAACACGTCTACCCGATATCAATGTATCGCTTTGACTGATTAGGTATATGAAATTATGTTGCACTGTATTGTAGTGTATTTTTTATGTATATTATTGTCATTTTTAAATACTTATGAATATTGCAGTTTAATTTGTATTATATTAATAACAAAATAAACAATGAATTTTACTGCAGAGTATGTGTAAAAAAATTTTTGCATTCAACTCCTTTCATACATATATGAAAATAAAAATATACATTTTCATCAAAATATTGATTCAATCCTTCATTGTTAGTAAGTTGTTATTAATTCTGTTTCTCTTTCTGCTATGTCTTACCTATAGAATTACATATGTAATGATTGTGCAGATTAACTCCCAAATAAATTTGTAACGGCGAAAGCGTGTATAGAAGTGTAACTTCCACCGGCAGTCCCACTGGACTGCCACACCCGTTTTTTTTTATATTTTTAATTAATTTCTTAAGTAATATAAAATATTCAAAACAACGTATTCATATCCACAAAGAAATAATAGCTTGTGGCCTACCAATCATTTACTAAAAGTGATATTTTAGTTACGCATCACTACACCAAACGAGCTCCATTTCGCTTGGTCTATTGATGTATAACACAATTACACAATGTGGCGAAAATCGTAAGTCGACCAAAAGTCTTTTTATTTTTTTTTTTTTTCGTTTTTCTTTAACATTGGCAAAGTTACTATTTCGCACTTAGAGAAAACGTAAAAAACTGTCTTCAACAAAAAATTACGACAATTGTAACATATAGTGAATTTTAATAGAGTGAAAACTTTGAAGTCAAATATCCCAAAATCAATTTTTGGCGCTTGGTCAAGTGATGCATAACGCCGTCCATATAACAGTACGAGGCAATATTCATATGCTGTGGCAAAATCATTATATTTGCGTTACATTGATATTTATACGACAATCAGCTGTAAAAGTCATTGCCTTTCTTCCTGCCGTATCATATTTTAGCATAGTCTTCTGATTTATTTTGTAGACAACCGGTTTAGTTTGTGTGAAATCGATCCACAATTCGTCTAATAATATTAAATTTTTAAAACAGCTGTGTTTTTATGCTCATTCGTTCACCTTTTGTAAAGCAGTCTGAGTAAATATTAGGGATTTATTTAATCTTTTTGTATATATAATTTGTTTATTGATTTTTTAGATAAAGTTTCATAATTATAGTCCTCTTGCTTTTGTTTTGTATATGTATGGTAATACATA
This sequence comes from Diabrotica undecimpunctata, assembly GCF_040954645.1. NCBI lineage: Eukaryota > Metazoa > Arthropoda > Insecta > Coleoptera > Chrysomelidae > Diabrotica > Diabrotica undecimpunctata. The sequence continues at coordinate 85,375,312 of NC_092804.1, read as the reverse complement.
TACACACCAAATTCGAAAGGGAAAAAAACAGTTCTAAATTGAACATAGACATTATTCTCCCTTTCTCCCTATATGTTATATAAAGATCATCGTCATCGCATAGTCAAAACGCAGCAAGATTCTACTGCCTTTTCTTCTTTTTGTCTCCTCATTCCTATTGTAAACTCAGCCACGTAAATGACGTTTTAAAAATTTATGTCAATATTTCTGAAGTGCATAATGATGGTATTAGATTTTTGTTTTGATACAGGGCAGCGACAACCGCTTATACGTATTTCGACCTCTTTAGGTCTCGTCAGAACGGTATAGCCACTGCTCTGAACCAAAACAAAAATCTCTCCCGTCCTAGACAATAGTTATCAAAATAACTACTACTACTACTACTGTGTTTCCTAAAAATTTGAGAAACAAACAGCTAGATAAATTACTCGATGGTAAAAATTTGAATTCGGTTTCGCTAGGTAGAAATCGTTTGATTTCTCTTTTTGTTTTTAGATTGCGTAGTTACGTCAGTATATAGTTATTTTGATAACTATTGTCTAGGACGGGAGAGATTTTTGTTTTGGTTCAGAGCAGTGGCTATACCGTTCTGACGAGACCTAAAGAGGTCGAAATACGTATAAGCGGTTGTCGCTGCCCTGTATCAAAACAAAAATCTAATACCGTCATTATGTTTTATTACTTACTTCGTTTGGTGTACCAGAAACTGAATTCACTACGAATTTTGACCAGGATGAACGGCATGTGGAATGCAATTTTAGATTCCCTTGCCGAGTAATTTATCCAGCTGTTTATTTCGCAAATTTTTAGGAAACACAGTGGTAAAAATTTGAATTCAGTTTCGCTAGGTAGAAATCGTTTGATTTCTCTTTTTGTTTTATTTCTGAAGTGCGTTTCCTAGGATAATTTTTTTAAGCCTAGTTCGTTTGATTACATGTTTGATTTAATAGTGCCCAACAGATAAGTATTTATTGTAGGTAGGATGGCAGGTGTTGATAAATCTGATGGGTCGGTAGGTAGTCTCACTATTCCTAAATCTGATCATATGTTACCTCCACCCTTCATTCGTAGATATCGTAATCGGGCATTTTTTCTCTCGAGGCATCCTCCCAATGTAACTTGGCTATGCAGTTATTGAGAGAGCCTTTGGATATAGCCAGCGCAACTTTGAAGTTGAGATTGAGTTTCTTGTACGACATTGCTATCTTTATATATGTGTTTGACCTTGGCATTAGTTCCGTTCGGTATTGGTTAGTACTCGGACCTTTGTAAGTCGGAAAATACCTCTGATGACGTTTCTAGCAGTCCTGATTCCTGATCTAATTAATACGTTCTTGTCACATATCCACACATTAGCACTGATTTAATCACTGTTTTATATATCCTCATTTTAGAGATTCGTATTGGACTTCTAGATTTAAAAGTGCTACAAGGGTTATATATATATATATATATATATATATATATATATATATATATATATATATATATTTTTTATATATATATATATATATATATATATATATATATATATATATATATATATTTTTAGTGGATTTTCTTGGGCTTAGGTTCATAAAAAAATTTGATTTGATACTAAGGCATTTTTATATATTTTTTCGACGTTTCGGCAGGAAATCCATGCCTTTTTCAAGAAGTAATATTGACTAAAAAACATTTTATGATAGACATAATACGATTTAAAAGTTAAACTTTTGACTTACCAAGCATGTAAAAATTTGTTACTAACAAGTAGACGTCACAATTAAAATAATATTAAAAACATAGGACATACCCACTAAGTCACTACATGTAAAGTTGTTTTTTCATCATGTTTTTTAGTCAATATTACTTCTTGAAAAAGGCATGGATTTCCTGCCGAAACGTCGAAAAAATATATAAAAATGCCTTAGTATCAAATCAAATTTTTTTATGAACCTAAGCCCAAGAAAATCCACTAAAAAAATATATATTAAGGTTCAAGAACTAAACTCAAACTATATATATATATATATATATATATATATATATATATATATATATATATATATATATTTGTTATGGATCGGTTTATCGATCAGAAATAGAATAAAGAGTTTTTTTTATTATTTTAATATACCGCGGGCATATAAGTTAAAATACAACCCTGTACTTATTTGTAATAGTTAGAATAAGAGAAGACATTGTTTCCGTGACGGAACAGTTTTTCCTTGAAAGACTGAGTGAATAGTGAAAGGACAATGGAACCCGTATAATTATATATTTAAGGAATAAACTTTGTAATTGTATTTTGCGGTGGACATTTTTCGAAAGTAAATAAGAATTAGATTTAGATATGAGATAACAAGAATTTGGAAGCTTATTTCTGTTGAAAAAGGCAAAATTGTTAATGGTTTCTGAAAAGTAATTTGAGTGAAAGTAGTTCATTTGTTTTAAATATTATGTTGGAAATTTTCTAAATCGGAAATAAGTGGGAAAGATGAATGCTTATGATTGGTTAAAAAGGAATGATGGGGAATGAGAGAGTTGAGAAGGTTGTCTGGGGAGATTGAAAAGATTATTATGTTACCGGCAGATCAGAAGAGAAGACGTGTTTTTCGTGCAGTCAATCTGAGTACCAGTGTTTTCGTTTGTTAGTGAAAAAGGTGGAAGCTGAGAGCAGATCAAAATCGAGAAGATTAATACCTCTTTTGAGTCTGCATAGTCCACGAGATATAATTGAGAAAGAAAGGAGAATTTGTGAATAAAGAGTACCGGTCAAAAGAGGCTTGGGCTTGTGTTTTCGGAGGAGTAGTTTGCTGGTATGCGGTTTGGATCGATGCTGAGAACGGGAAAGATTTGATGGTAGCCGGACATAATCAATCAAGGAAGGAACTGTGGTTTAATCGAGAGGAGACATCATTGGTGAAAAAAATAAAGGTCAGTCAAATAATTTGAATGAAAGAAAACTTTAAGATATTCTAAAGATAAAATCAAATATAAGCATACGAACTAAGAGTCCAAGTTTCAAAGACTTATTTTTTGTGAATAAATTATATTTTATATGGTAAATTTTTAGTAGATATTATTATAAACAGATCAATAGAAAGTTTGTAATTAAAATTAAATTTAGAGTATAGGAGTTTGTTGATAAAGATAATTGCCCACAAAATTATTTATTAATATTCATCGTATTGCTTATTGAAAATAAATAATAATTTGTGTGCATATTTATGTTGTTTTAATGTTAGTTCCGTTTCCTTGTAAAGTTAAGAAGGCACCCTGAGAATTTTTAATAGTAATTGATTTGTATGACTCTGCATAAATTAGTGAATTAATTAATTAAATAATTGGATTAATTAAATTAGTGTTAATTAATAATAAAACATCATAAAGCAGATCACAACAATATATATATATATATATATATATATATATATATATATATATATATATATATATATATATATAGGGAAGACAAGGGAAGACAAGAGAAGCGTCGGTCGACCACCTACAAGATGGACTGACGATTTAAGAAAACTCAATAAAAACTGGATGAGAGCGGAGCAAGATAGACGGGGTTGGAAACATGAGGAAGAGGCCTATGTTCAGCAGTGGACTCTTGAGGCTGGATGATGATATATATATATATATATATATATATATATATATATATATATATATATATATATATATATATATATATATATATATGTATATCAGTTAGCTACCTGAATAGTCCCTTTTATTTCTTATGTGACAACGTTATCTACGATATCTAAAACGCTGCAATCTTTCAAAATTATATGGCTTTATTGTTACGTTATGCCCTACTCTACATCCTCTCTTTTGTATGTTAAAGAACATTTATTTGATTGTTTCATTAGTGACTACTAGACCGTTTTTTGCTGCTAATAGCATTATTTTATACCATTCTAGTATTTAATTTATGGATTAAATCCAGATAATATTCTAACACACAAAATTAATAAATTGCCAAAACCTTTTTTGCATGTTCTGTTCACTTTTGAGAAGCAGCAATATCAGTACCATAATAAGGCGTATAGTTCTGGACTGGCTAATTGTTGGATCATAGGAAGCATGAGTGTAGCAGTTTTATTGCTTTCGGGACTGCACCTGGTATCTGGGAGCAAAAATATCATTACCAAGTTAATGCATGTAGGGTTTTCTTGAACTTTATTATTCATTAACAACACTATATTTCCTAGTAAAATCATCATGATTTTACAATAAGACAATTTTTCGAACGTTGGTTATGGAAACATCATGTACATACCACCGGGTTCCCTATGTCGATATCCAGCAAAATCCTTGTAATAATATTACGGGAAACAAAAAACCAAAGATGAAAAGATGCACCAAGAAACTCTGTGTTATAAAATAGTCGAATAAAATACAGATTCTTGATTGAAATAGTCAAAAAATTAATGAACAGTTTACTAAAATAGAAATAATGCCTATTTAAGATGTAATCCATTAACGACCCAACGTACAAAGCACTAACATATGCTAATCATATAGATCTCATAAGAAACTCTCCAAATAAAGTGAATACAGCACGAAAAATGTTTCACTTAAAATCAACGAAATGAAAACCAAATACAAGCGAATCAACAGAAGAGAACAATTCAATAAATCTTGATAAAATATTAAAGTTAACAACTACAATTTCGAAAATATGGAACACTTCAAATATCTTAGATAAATAATTGCGATTAATAATAATGCTACTAAAGAAATACAGAGCATAATTTAAACTTTATACCTATTTTAATACATGGATGCGAATCATGGACAATGACTAAAAATAATAAGGAAGAACTACGAATATTTGAAAGGAAAATAATAAGAAAAATGTTTTAAACTCATTATCATATCGCTACAAATCCGTATAGAATAAGAACACATACTGAATAAAGAAAGCTCTTATAACGATATTGTTTAGGAAAATAAATTGCTTAAGGTAGATCAGACACATGCATAGACGCCAAGATGTCAAAGTTGTAAAACTGGTATGGAAGGAAGTTAGCACAGAAGAATGCCACTTAAGCATGTCAGTATACAATGGAGAGAAAACATCCAATTATATCTCAAAAAATGAACATTTTATTTGATTGCAGAGTCGTGGAAAATCGATCAACTTGGAGATAAGTTGTAGTCAGTGAAGACCCACCCAGTCTGTAGCGCTACGTATTGATAATGATAAATAGAAAGGAGAAACAGTGACAAAAAGCAACAAAAATGGACTATGGAGCAAAGCTGCTTCAAAATATTTGATTGGAGAGGATTTAAATGAAAGTATAAGAAATACAATGGATGATTGATGGATTCGAGAAACTTGAGACTTAAGAAAGGCACTCTCCGAAACAGCTGTAGTGATAAGATAGAATTAATTTTGTGGAAGTTTTGGTGTTTTATTGTTAAACAAAATGAAATTAACATACGACATTATATACGCTATAATAACTAACAAATTGAATATATTCAAAACTATTATTTTAATTATATAAAAATCTGTATTTAACTCTTTAACGCTTTAACGAATCCCCACGCAATATACACAACATACTGATTTGTTCTCTTAAAAGATGTCTGGTTCTCGTTGGGACTACTTCAAGGTCATGCGTACGAACTTCGCGGCAAACTGTAATAAGTGGTCCCGGTATGGACCATAAACGTTTTTATGTACCTTAGGTTTGTAGCAGGTTGATGTGCATCACAAGTTTTTTTATTTTACGCCAAAAAACATTGAACAAATAAACAAACTCTAGTTTGTTTCTTTGTTCTCTTAACTTCGTGTAACAAAAGTTACACGAAATTTGTAATTTACGTTTTTAACCTAAAAGCTAATTTTTTCAGTCTCTTGTCTTTATACAAAAAATATAAACAATTGATTATTTTTTGTTATAAATCGTTAATACAAGAGTCATACTTTACACAAACTGTTAAAATTTGTATAAAGAAATTACCGCTCAGATCTTATTAACATTATAATCAGATCATAGAGCCCATACGACAATTTTCCAATTTTTTATCGTTAATTTATTATAGACTAGTGAAACTTTTGATTGATAAACTTACCGGTGGTTAGTAGTAGGCGAAAATATGCAAAGGTTAAAAGTTAACAAACAAAAATAGTAACTAAATACCAAAACCTAAATGTGGCTTGGGACAATAGTATTATTTTCATGTTTCATGTGTTTCATGTGTTAACGCACAAAGTATAATGGTAAAAGCGACATAATATTTATCGATAATTCTTTGATAAGTGACACTAGTCTAGTATATTGCTGTTTTATTAACTCGTAATTGTTTCAGTTAGAATGGCTAGAAAACAGTTAGAAAACTTGGGGTCAGATGAGATTGAAAATATGTTTTTTGAAAACAACGAAGAAGATATAAATTTACCATATAATTCAGATTTTGGCGGAGACAGTGACACAAAAGACGTTTTGCCTACATCAACGTCAAGAGGAATATCATCTATGCAAAGACTGTCTGAAAGACAAAACACGTCGAAAATAATTTATGACTCGGATGATTCTGTCGAGGATCCGGACTACGTTCCTGATACTGCATCTGAATTAGAAAAATCTAATGACAGGAGCATTACGAGTGAGCAGCAAATTGAGGAAAGCGAGTTTGACCAGTAAAATGGAGGAGAGGATGAAGAAGACGAACAAAATTATGAAGGTGGATCGGATAATGAAAACGGAGAATTTGTGTGGTCGAAAATAGCACAAAGTCCAGTAGGCTACAATAGTTTTAATTTTAACGAAAACACATTACGCATTGTACCAGAAAAGTTAGAAAAACCTACCTATTTAATATTTTTGTAATTTTTTAAATGAAACTGTATTAGATATTATCAGAGAATCGAATAAGTACGCAAATCAAAAAGGAGTAAATTTAGATTTGAAGACAGATGAGCTAAAGGCGTTTTTAGGCATTTTGATAATCATGGAGTTCCATCAATTACCTGGTGTAAAATTATACTGGTCAACAAAAGCGAATTTTCACGTAAACCAGATTAGTAAAGTCATGACACAAAAGGGATTTCTACGCATTCTTAGATATTTACACATACAATTTGATAAACTACAAAATTCGTCCTCTGACTAATATTCTTAACAACTTATTTTTAAACTCTTTTATGCCTTCTCGTCATATTGCAATTGATGAAAGTATGGTCGGATTCAAAGGGCGCACGTCCACGAAACAATAAATGTCCCAAAAACCTATCAAGCGAGGTTTTAAAATATGGGTAAGGGCTTGTTCCGTAACAGGGTATAATTTAGGATTTAAAATGTATGCAGGTGAGGAACCTATTACCAATAATAAGTGTGGTCTTGGTGATAGAACTATTCTGCAAATGTCACAACCGTTTCAGGGTAAAGGTTACTGCTTGTATTTTGATAATTTTTTTAATAAATTTCCTTTGTTGCGTAAATTGCTAGAAACGGATACTTTTGCTTGGGGAACCTTGCGTCAAAATAAAAAGCACTATCCCAAACAACATCTAGTAGCTGATCAATCTCTCAAAAGGGGAGAGTACGATTATTGCACAAATGATGATTTGCAAATGAACAGATCGCAGCCAAAAAGCTGTACTACTTACTAGTAATTTTCATGATCCCTCATTAAAAACTACAGTCGAACGAACAAATATTAAAGGTGAGAAAGAAAAAATTCCTTGCCCCAAGTAGTATATGACTATAACCGTTGATTGAATAACCCAAAAGGCTAGAGGTCTAAAAATTTTTTTGGTCGAATAATTTTTAAATAGAACAGCATGTTATTTTTATTTTTCGATTATCGCTGGAGGCATCTTTTACTATCTTAACCGGCAAGACCCTTTGTATTAATATTATTTATTTGTGCACGCTTATGTGTTTATGGGTAACAGAAAATTTAGTTTGAGAATTTCTTATTTTTCAAATCGACCATAACTGTAAAAATTTTCCTATTGTAGTTTTTGGGTTTTCAGAAAAAAATAGAATATTTTTAAAAGTTTTTGTAAAGTGCTATCAAAAAAAAATGAAACATAAATATATTACTATATTACATGCTGTGCTAATAATATAAAAAATTTAACAACTAACTGTATGTTAATTTGTGTTAATATAATTTATTTTGTGCACGCTTATGTGTTTCTGGGTAACGAATATTATAGTTTTGAGAATTTCTTATTTGTCAAATATACCATTATGTACTGTAAAATATTTTTTAGTTTTTAAATTATCAGAAAAAAATAGAACGTTTATAAAAGATTTTGTAAAGTGCTATCAAAAAGTGCTATCAAAGTGTAATTAAATTTCTGATATTATAATTTATTTGTGAACGCCTTTGTGTTTCTGGGTAACAGATATTACAGTTTTGAGAATTTCTTATTTTTTAAATATACCATAACTAAAAAAGTTTTTTCTAATGTAGTTTTTGGGTTTTTAGAAAAAAATATAATGTTTTAATAGATTTTGTAAAGTGCTATCAAAAAAAAATTTAAAATACATTTCAATATTACATGCTAATATAAAAATTTAACAACTGTGTATGTAAATTTCGGTTATTATAATTTATTTGTGCACGCTTATGTGTTTCTCAGTAACAGAGATTACAGTTTTTAGAATTTCTTATTTTTCCAATGTATCATAACATGTAAAAGATATTTCTGTTGTAGTTTTTGGTTTTTTCAATGAAATGAAATGAAAAAAAAAACTGAATGTTTTTAAAAGTTTTAAAATTGTTTGCTTAGTGCTATCAAAAAAAATTGAAAGTGTATTCCAGTATTACATCTTAATTATATAAAAATTGATCAACTAACTATGTAAATTTGTGCTAATTCATTTGTGCTCGCTTATTTGTTTCTGAGTAATGGCTTTACAGTTTTGAGAATTTCATATTTTTCAAATACACCATAAACGTAAAAGATTTTTCAATCATAGTTTCTGATTTTTCAGAAAAAAATATAATATTTTTAAAAGATTTTGTAAAGTGTTATAAAAAAAATTAAATATTTTAATACATATTACATACTGATATGAAAAATTTAACAACTGTGAATGTAAATTTCGGTTATTATAATGTATTTGTGTACGCTTATGTGTTTCTGGGTAATAGAAATTATTTTTTCGAATATACCTCTTTTACAGTTATGGTACCATAGCTGTAAAATATTTTTCTATTGTAGTTTTTGCTTTTTCAGAAAAAAAATACAATGTTTTTAAAAGTTTTTGTAAAGTGCTGTCAAAAAAAATTAAAAATATATTACAATACACTCTAGCCTAATGTCTCTTCTTTATTACGAAAATTCCTACACATTTAAAGAAAATCGCACGTTAATAGTAGAGGATCCGATATAATGTAGAACTGCACCCATATTTTTAATGACTAAAAATTATTATGTAATTCAGTATGTTAACAGAATTATGAGAAACAAGGTGTGCCTGATATAATTTTGTTCTGAATATAATTTATTATTAATTATTAAAAAATAACTTTTTTTTATAAGTATAATAAAAATTCGGCTTGGGCAGATATTATTTTAGGTTTTTTTATCATTCGAAACAAAAAAAGGTCTTTTGTAATTGTTCTCTGAAGTTGATCGTTTTCGAGTTTTAAATAATTTAAAACTAAAAAGAAAAAACGAAAGATTTAGATTTTCAAGGCTCAAAAACACAAGCAAAAATATTAATTTTGTAATCATCAAGTACAAACTTTCGAAATTTCTTCTATCAAGTCAAGATAAGAATGTTTTCCATGTTTTGCATTTTTGCAAATATTTTTTAATTGGTAATGAGGAAGATTCCTTGTGGAAAGACAAGCGATCGGGCTAGGCTACATTAACAAGTAAAAAACAATGATTTAAAATGAAAGTACAAAATACCTATTAAGACCTGATAAAATAATATTGAGCTTAAATTTAGGTACTTTGTAATTTCTCGTTATTTTTTCAGTTTTAAATTGTTTATAACTTAAAAACGATCTGCTTAAGAGAAAAATTAAAAAAGCCCTTTTTTGTTTTGAATGAATCTAAAATATTATCTGTCCGCAAAATTTTCTTTATAAAAAAAGTTATTATTTAATTATTAATTAATTATAGTCACAACCAAATTAGATCGGGCACCCCTTGTTGTTATAATTGTTAACATTCTAAATTACATATCAAATAATTTTCATTGCAGTTCGATCTTTATCGTATCTGTATATAAAATATAATATTGGCAAAATAAATTCAAGCTGTTCGCGAATTACTAAATGCTTCACAGACATATTTCTTATAAATCAGAGTTCAGAGATAACGCTGGATGTGGTGTCTAGTTCTCTGACTCACTACACTTCGTAAGTACTGCCATAAATTGGTTGTGGTAGGGAACTATAGGGGAGGTAACGTCACCCCTTTCTACGATCATTCTCATATGAGCACAAATTCGTAACTAGCTGTTTCCCGAAATATCCACTAGAGTCGCTGATTCTTGATGAAATTTTCATATTTTGGGTTGCACGTTTCTCTCCATATGCGTTGCGGATCTATTTGGGTTAATTAATCAACGCTATAACATTCACATGGGAGGTGTAGATAGGTTCGACCAGTATATGTCTACTTATTCAATTTAATGTAAAATGGAATATTTGGAATTTAATGGAAAAGTCGTCGATGGTGAATTAAGCTCTTCTATTTTCATATTGATGTTGATATTGTAAATAGTTACATTTTGTGTCGATGCAATGTTCTTCAAAATAACAACAATGCAAAACCAATGACTTATCTATCATTTCGCAATATTAGCCAGTGAATTAATAGGAGACTATATGGGGCGCAAAATAAAAGGTCCTTTGCCAAATTATGATAAAGATAAAATAAATAAAATCGACAGGCGCAAATTATCTGTACTAAACCTAACTCAAAAATATGATGTAGGTAAACATACGCCAACACCAGAAACAAAACGGCGATGTGCTTTGTGTAGCACTAAAAAAAATGTAAAGAGAACAAAAATTAAATGTAAACAATGTAGTGTAGCACTATGTTTATCATGTTTCGAACCATTTCATAAAATATAAATATATTTTAAAGTAAGTGGTCCTTTATTGATACCATCCAAAAGTTCTTCAACTTCAAGTACACAACCGGTCAGTGGTTCCTAATCGGACCACCCCTTAAATCATAACTAAATCAAGAATTTTTTTAAATAATTTTTAAGTGTTTCCAAAGGTGTCCCTAAGTCATCAAATCGATCGTTAATACGGTTATATTTTCTTTTTAGTGCACTTTAAAGTGCACCGTAAGTTATGTGTGAACTGTTGAAAACAAATTTTGTATAATATTTTCAAATAAAGTGATTTCAAATAAAGCAGGAATGTTGTACATTACTGGTGAACTTCCTTGAAGTCAGGAAACAGCTAAATATTAATTCTCTGGAACGACTTTGTTCATCTACACTGGTTTGCAGTTTTCCTAAACACTTTTTTATACTTTTTTCCACTGAAATGTTAGTTCCATATGCCATAAATGTGTTTAAATGGAGGATGAATGTTAAGAGTAAGTATTGCGATATATTTTTATACTGAATTTAAAATTTTTTCCATATTTTGGCAATTTTATGAAAGCACCTTCAAAGAAAGGGTGTAAATCCTTACCCGTTTCACAAAGGACTCCCCTCTATTCCTTAAAATGCACTGTTTTTATACCTTTTCTCCTAGCGTTCCTTTTTCGCCAATGAAAATTAAACAAAATAAAGAATTCTTGCTTTGAAATTTTAAATGGACCAATCTACAATAAATAAATCTACATTTGATATAAAATTTGAAATATATACCTAAATTGTGTTTTAATTTTATTATTTGAGTAAAATTAAATATTGGAATTACATTTAATACAGACTCTACATTAATTTTCTATCATGGTATGTCTCATTTTTGAGGATGCTTTCTTTAAAATTTTAAAGATATTTAACGTTCATCATGTCACCAAAATTTATAGTTTTTGTTCTTACTTCTACAAATTAAAATTCAGATATTTTAACAATTAGTATAAATAAAGTATTGATATAACTTTTATATTGTTTAGAAAGATTTTACCAATTGATTTTGCATTAATTATTTGCCTAAAACTTTATATTTATAGGTTCAAACTTAGATAGACTTTTAACATTTACCCAAAATTATGACTTTAACAAATCATTTAACGATACTTTCTTAAATTTTAGCTAATTAGTTCTAATTTGGATCTACTGATTGTTTTGTATTATAAGACTGAAGTCTGGTATAACTTAATTTTATATATTTACAAACTAAATTCAAAAATATAGGATGTATCCTGCCAATGAAAATGTCTCTCCAAACTTCATCGAGAAACTTTGAATGTTTGAACAATCATCTTTTGCTCAAATATTTTAAAGAGATATGCCTAGTAAACAAATTTACAAGTTCTATTTAATTAGAATCCTTTAAACAGGGTCACTTGTTTTAAAAGTTATGTCATTTGAATTGCATAACATATATATATATATATATATATATATATATATATATATATATATATATATATATATATATATATATATATATATATATATATATATATATATATATATATACATATATACATATATATATATACATATATACATATATATATACGTATATACATATACATATATATATATATATATATATATATATATATATATATATATATATATAAGAAAAGAAATTTAATCTTTGCAGATAAGTTAAATAGTAAACTCTAATGAGTATCAATTGTTTCGCCCAACGTTTTCGCCAAAGAGATTTAATTTGGCTTCTTCAGGACTGAAAGAGAATAAATTATAATTAGCTACCATATATTATCTATTAAAAACATTATTGATCTTACCGTAACTTAGAATTGTAGAGTTAGAATGTTAAAAAACTTAGCTAGTAACAACATAGTGGTGTTTTTTGTTACTATGTGCAAAAAAGGTTTTTTCTTTTTTTTAACGTTGAAAATGTATGGTAACTTTGAACCATAATTCAGGGATATCCCTCAGGGGTTAACAAGGATTCTGAAAAGTGTTGAAAATAGCCTTGGTAATAGAAATAACAACATTAAACTTAATGTGGCTTGTAGATCAGCCCTAACAATTAATAATCTTTATTCTAAGATAAAAGATAAGACTCCCATAGGTAGGCTTAGTAACATTGTCTACAACATGACATGCCTCTCTTGCAGCAACTCCTATATCGGCCAAACATCTGAATTATTGAAATCACGTGATTTCACGTCGAGAATCACAAAAGTGATTCTCGACGTCACCCTGACCGCTGTGCATTAGCCAAACATGTCCATTCCACTGGTCATCTCATGGATTATACTAACACTACAATTCTCCACCGTGAGAACAATAAATCTAAAATCCATTTTAAGTTCAAAGCTACCATACATTTCCAACGTTAAAAAAAAGAAAAAACCTTTTTTTGCACATAGTAATAAAAAACACCACTATGTTGTTACTAGCTAAGTTTTTTAACATTCTAACTCTACAATTCCAAGTTACGGTAAAATCAATAATGTTTTTAATAGATAATATATGGTATCTAATTATAATTTATTCTCTTTCAGCCCTGAAGAAGCCAAATTAATTCTCTTTGGCGAAAACGTTCGGCGAAACAATTGATACTCATTAGAGTCTTTCTTGCAGATTTCGCCAATATTTAAGAGTTTACTATATAAATATATATAAATATATATATATATAAATATATATATATATATATATATATATATATATATATATATATATAAATATATATATATATATATATGTATATATATATATATATATATATATATATATATATATATATATATATATATATATATATATGTATATACTAACAACACCGGGATGTTTCATTAACATCCCGGCCAATTTTCTGACTGCAACCCTAATAAACTGTGTTGTTTGTTTATATTGACAGTCACTAATATCCAGTATTTCTTGTATATATATATATATATATATAAATATATATAAATATATATATATATATATATATATATATATATACATCCTACTATCATTTTCGCATCGATACATTATGCTTTTACCATCACTTTAGCATCGTCTTGCAAAGTAGCATCTGTATATCGACGCTACTTTACAAGACCTTAATAACTTTTTTCCTGTATTTGTTACAAAAATTTTAACCATCTCATTGATTAGAGTGTTGATACCGTGTTGATATTTTAAAATATCCGCTTTCTCTTTTTATCCCTTACTGAGTTATACAAGTTTATTCCAGAAAATGTTTGAGTCTAAAATGATGGTACAGTGAAAATATTATATATATTTAGTTCAGGGTTTTACCGTTTACTCGCTGCCATTATATACATGAAAATGTATATCCCACTTTCATTATCAATCATTTTAGCATTAGAAATTTGGCATCGCTGTTAAATATAATATTACCCACAACGAAATAGTAAATTTAAGAATTTTTCATCCACAAATCATTCTGGCATCATGTTTGGTTAAAAGTAACGGGTTATGATATATTGCAATTACCTATTGTATCTTCGCTCCAATTGGTCCAGTCGCGACGTACAGCCACTCAAATGATAGGATTTAACCAATAAAATACAATAAGACAGAAAAATCAAATATAGCAGCATGTCAAAAAGGCCTTAATTATATATCTTCGTTTCTATAAGTCCAATCGTGACTTACAGTATCTCAAATGACAGGGTTTAACGAATTGAAAAAAAAAATTAAATACAGCCATGTCAAAAGGGCCGTAGTCACGTATCTTCGGTCCTATTAGTCCAATCGTGACGTATAGTACCTCTAATGATAGGATTTAATATAAAAAATACAATGGGATAGAAAAATCAAATGCAGAACAATGTCAAAAGGGCCTTAGTTGTGTATCTTTAGTTCTATTAGTCCAATCATGACGTATAGTACCTCAAATGAAAGGATTTAACAAATAAAATACAATGAGGTATAAAAATTAAATAAAGTAGCATGTCAAAATGGCCTTAGTTATGTATCTTTGGTACTATTAGTCCAATCGTGACGTACGATACCTCAAATGATAGAATTTAACTAATAGAATACAATGAGATAGAAATCAAATACAGCAAAATGTTAAAAGGGCCTTAGTTACGTATCTTCGTTTTTAGTAGCCCAATCGTGACGTACAGTACCTCAAATGATAGGATTTAACCAATCGAATACAATAAGATAGAAAAATAAAGTACATCAGCTTGTCAAAAGAGCCTTAGTTATGTATCTGCGGTCCCATTAGTCCAATCGTGACGTTTCGTACCTCAAATGATAGAATTAAACGAATAGAATACAATGAGATACAAAAATTAAATAGAGTAGCCTGGCAAAAGGACCTTAGTTATGTATCTTCGATTCTATTAGTCCAATTGTGACGTACAGTACCTCAAATGGTAACATTTAACCAATAGAATACTACGACGTAGAAATCAAATACATCAACACGTCAAAAGAACCTTAGGTATATATCTTTGCTCCTATATATGTTATGTCAAAAGAGCCTTAGTTGCGTATCTCCGGTGCTATAGGTCTAATCATCACATATGGAGCCTACAATGATAGGATTTAACGGAGATAATAATATAGAGTGTAAACCATATTTCCAATGCTTTATGAAATAGAACCAGTTTATAATATTCCGGACGACGTAATAACACCTTATTTTAGAATATTGGTCAATGAATTGAAATCATTGTTCAAGAAACGAATTATTCATGTGCAGATGTTTTACTATAAAAACATGTAAAACCAAAATCTCGATTAAAAAAGTTGCAACCAGTTACTCTCGATGAAACTTAACCCCATGATTGATTTTACGAGTGATAAAATGGGTCGACAAAAGACCAGTTTTAATCCTTGCAACATTTAAACATAATAGTTGTATCTTGGTTTAATTAAATGAAGAGAAAAATTATGCACAAGTACTAAAACCACAAACTATTCTTGATTATAACTTGGTGAAAAAGAGTGTTGATTTTAGTGATCAAGTGGCTTCTTACCAAAGCCTGCAAAATGCTGAAGTGGTACCGGAAAGTGGCAATGGAATTAATATTCAATACCGAAGTAGTCAATGCTTAGTTGGTAAATAATAAAAAACGTAAAAAAAGCGACAACCTATCCTTGAGTTCAGACTGGAGTTCGCGAAGGCATTTACAAATAAAGAAATGTTGTAACCCTCACGACCAGATACACCCAAAAATACCATTTAAGGCAAAGCGATGTAGATAATACAAAGAGAAGAAAGTGTACAAAATGTTACAAAGTGTTAAGAAGAAACCTGACTAGTAGAAAGGCCGATAGAAAAGTTAAAAAAGTTAAAACATACTCTGAAGAATGTGATTGCAAAACTGAAATATATCTAGTGTGCTTCAATGAAGCACATTAAAAAACAATTTTACTTATACAGGAACTATTATTGAGTAAAAACGTATTGTGCCTCAAGTGGCCTTATAGTATTGGAAGTCGTAAGTTGATAGTTTCCAGTAGAACATTTTTATAGTTAATTACCTCCGTAAAAGTGAGTTATAGTATTTATAAAGAAATGGATGTAAATAATATGCCTTCGACATCTAAAAAAGCTAGATGTGAAGATAAACGTAGATTGACCACTGCTGAATTACAATCATTGTTTTGTACTACAGAAAAATCGAGGATTGCGTTTTGAAAAGAGACAACACAAACAGAATTTAAGACTTTTCTCGGGCTTATGTTCCATATGGGAACAATTAAGATGAACCGTCTGCATGACTACTGAAAAAGTATGGGTAACTTCTATAATAGTGTTGACTACACAATTGTTCATAGCCCATATGAAGAAATAACCGAATCCTCATTTGTCAAAGAAACTAAAAAACTAAAACAACGTTAAGTGGTCTAAAAACTAAAAAGTAAAAAAATTTAATAATATGTTAAAAGTTTTTTTAATATACCCTAAAACTGAAAGCACAAAGAATCGATTGCAAGTTACAAAATACTTGTAGAGTCATACGAGTTTGGACAAGTACAGTTGTTTCAATAATCGCTTTCTGTGATAAACAAATTGAATAAATTGTAAAATATTTTTTGATCTGCTTGATATTTAGCACACTTTAATAACTCATCAATTGCCATGATTTCAAGTAGCTATATTACCTGTCGTTAGTCAAAAAACAAAGTTATTAACATTTATAAATTACTATAAACATAATATCTTAGAGTTTATGGTTTTTTGGAATTATCTTAATTATTTATGTATTTAAATTTGGTATTTCTCTACATAGAAAACTTTTGATGGTCTACAACTTTTATTTAAATTATTTTTCTTAGAATGTATACAAAACGTTTTATAAGCAAAAATGTTTTTGCCATTTATAATTGTTTAAAAAAACAAAGCAAAATCAACTGTACGTCTTTACGAAGTTTTCGTCGGCTACCCCTCATACTATTTAGAATTTAAATTTCTGTATAAGATTTTTTTAAACTATTTAGCGAGGTTCGTGAACTACTTTCTTATGGCATGGTCAAAGTCAAATATTATTTTTTTATGTGATTAAGCGGTTCACCTAATTTACTATCAGAGAGAGGTCTCTGGACTACTTGTTACTTCGTATAGATGTCGCTGCTAGCGTACCTGGCTGATATTTTGGTTATAATAACCAAATGCTAAACTGCATTTCATTTCAGTTGAACTTCCACAAGTGCTCCTGATGATGAGTTGAATAACTCGAAACACGTGTAGAGCAATGGTGGAGTTCCGATTAAAATGAAATGCAATCTTTTACTTTCATTTAAACGTCTTTCTCTACGTAAAGAGCGAAAAAGATAGTAATTTTCAGAGATGAATCGTAGATGCATGTTGAAGTAAAGGGACTTCTAGCGTTGTTAAAAGTCTCTAGTAAGAGGCTTTGAATTTGCGGTTCACCTAATTTGCTATCAGAGAGAGGTCTCTGGACTTCTTGTTACTTTATATATATATATATATATATATATATATATATATATATATATATATATATATATATAAATACGTTCAAATTATCGGGTAAAGTGGTCTGTAATAAAAACCTTTTTTTTTTCTTAATTACTCAATATTTCACCATTTATTTAACAGCTTCTTCAGGAGTAAACTAAAACAATTTGAACATTATAAAACATGGCGTACAAATACATTTTAAAAAATTTAAATTATTTCAAATGTAAAAATAAAAATAACAATAAAAGAAAAGTTAGAAGAATAATATTTCTTTGATGAATTATTAAGGTTCTATTAAATATTATTCTTCTAACTTTTCTTTTATTGTTATTTTTATTTTTACATTTACAATAATTTTAATTTTTTATCGTATAGCTGTAACGAACGTGCTTAAGACAATTTAATAGTGACATTCAATATTTTAAATACTTCAATGTCATTTTTTATTTGCGAAATCTTTTAAATTCTGTAAGTGTTTTAAAATGTATTTGTACGCCATTTTTTGTAATGTTCGAATTGTTTTAGTTTACTCCTGAAGAAGCTGTTAAATAAATGGCGAAATATTGAGTAATTAAGAAAACAGAAAGATTTTTATTACAGACCACTTTACCCGATAATTTGAACGTATTTATAAATTATTTTTTGGTCGAAATAATCATTTCTAATATATATATATATATATATATATATATATATATATATATATATATATATATATATATATATATAAAGGGTGTTTCAAAAAGCCATGTCATAAATTAAATCACGCATTCCGGGGAGAAAAATAAATTTATTGAATCCAACTTACCTTAGTACAAAAGTATACACAAAAAAAAGTTACAGTCCTTTAAAGTTACAAAATAAAAATTGTTTTTTTGCATTATCTCCTAAACTACTTGACATTTTGTAATAAAAATTGACACGTTACTTTCTTGTTCTGAAAGCATTTTTCATACAAAAAAAACAAAAAAAAATCTAAGCGCACAGAAAAATTTTAAGGGGGGTGTGGAGCCCTAAGTTCCCCAAACTTTTGAGTACGTTCAAATCAAATGAATTTTGTGGCATCATTAGTTAAACACATTGTTTTTAAAATTCTTTGTATGTTATCACTTTTTCGAAAAACTAGATTTTCCTAGTTGGCCATAAAATTACAATTAGTTTCTACGGATATAATAATTACAAACAGTTCCATTAATAATAGTCAATAATTTGAAGCTATCATTTATTGTGTGAATAAGATTAATATTAAAAATTTTGATATTACAATGGCCTACATATTTCAGGAAATGGCAGATATGCATTTAACTTGGGGTAAGTTGGATCAGATTAAATTATGATTGCAATAAACTATCGGGAATATCGTAGGCGAATGTAAACGAAATAGTGCACCAGCCGCAAGGCGTTATGCAGTAAAATACCCCAATCGAAATACACCCGATAATACAGACGATTATTTCTGACCATTGATCGTCGTTTACGGGAAACGAGTACATTCCAACCGCAAGTTGCTGGCAATAGTGGTCGTCTAATAATGGATGCAACTGATGAAGACATTTTAGAAATCATTGAAAAAGTCCCTGGAACAAGTACAAGGGTAATAGCTGCTCAACTAAATGTTCCTCACGTAAGAATTTGGAGGCATTTAAACGATCATCTGCTTAAACCCTATCACTTAACAACGGTTCAAGAGTTATTGGTTGAAGATTATCCTAAAAGGATTGGATTTTGCGATTGGTTGGTAATAGAAAACACTCGAAATGTTAATTTTATTAGAAATATTTTGTTTACCGACGAGGCTACCTTCAGTAGAAATGGAATAACAAACCATCATAACGAGCACATTTGGGCCGACGAAAATCCTCACGCCAAAAAAACGACTCATCACCAAAAGACTTTCAAAGTTAATGCTTGGGCAGGAATTGTGGATAACCATCTAATAGGCCCAGTATTTGTTCCCAACAATTAAAATGGTGGGAGTTCGGTTCAGCATCGATAACTATAATGTTGTATTCAATATGGGCTCCGAATATTTTTAACATTAAAAAAGTTTAATGTAAGTTATAAATTGTGAATCTTAATGATATATTGAAATAACCTGTAAGTGTACAAACTCTTTACATAATATCCAGTTAAATTAGCATTAAAGTCAGCAAATTGCAATTATTTGTTATTGTTGTCAATAAGTTTTACCAGCAAATACAGAGTACAGAGTCGGACTTACTTTTCACAAACGTTTATCGAAATGAATTCAAACATGGAATCACACAACAAATCTACAATCCAAGACCATCAAAATCATAAAAACACATCACAGTCATACTCTTCGGCAGCGTCGAGAGTGCAATTTCCTTTAAAGTCCCAAGCACTTATCTTTAGTGCCTTAGAAAACACCAAACTTCAGGACTACCTTCTCCCACTTGGAAATATAATTTAACCGAAAAATATAATCTTCTCTTCTAGATTATCTAATAATCGCATATGTATATATTTATCCAATAAACAAATAGTGGACGATTTTATGAATAATCATGGTCAAATAGAAATACAAGGTGAAATTGTCAGAGCAAGAAGGTTAGTTACACCAGCGGAACGACTTGTGCTCTCCGGCATATGTCCTTTAATACCGCACGACTTGCTAACCAATGAGTTACAAAAAATCGGGATAGTTCCTGTCTTCCCCATGACTTTCCTCAAAATAAGTGCTTCTATGCCTGAGTACAATCACATCCTTAGTTTTCGAAGACAAATCTATATCAGTCCGCACAATCTAACACTACCAGAGTCATTTACTCTTGTTTTTGACAACACGACATATAGAATATTCATTTCTCAAGACAGTTTAGTTTGCTTTAGATGCAAGAAGCCAGGACACATCGCTTCACAGTGCTCTGAACCACTAGCTCAACTAAACCCCAACCAAAACAATGAAGCATCGGTATCCAGCGCAACAAATATATCCTTGCAAGCATCCAATGACACAAACCCTTCTCAGTGTGAACAAATGTCTATTTCTAATATCATGGAGATACCGAACAGAGTAGATGCATCAAATAAGGACAGTCACATAATTAATCAACCAAAAAGAAACTTTGATGAAATTATTTCACCTGAAGCAGATCCATCTTCAAAAGAATGTAACATTTTTCCACCACCTAAGTCCAATCAAAATCTAAAAAAGCTAAAATTAGTTCAGCAAGCACTTCTGAATGCTCATTTTCTCTCTTACTCGACTCTTCTAAAAACTTCACAGAAAATCATCCTCTACCTTTGCCTCTAAACGTTGATCAACTTAACATGCTCCTAATGAAGATCACGGGGTCAGCAGATCCTATAACCACAATTCAAGAATATACCACAGACCTACCCGCTTTGTCCCATATGCTCATTCAAGTTTATCCCCATCTAAAGGAAAGATCCATAAAACGTAAATTCACATCCATAAGGAAAAAATCTATAATTATATTAACAGTGAGGCATCGGAAGCGGAAATTGACACATCACAGTTAAGCCAACATTATTTAAAAACATTCCTTGTTATCTAGTCCTTTCTGACTCTCTCAGTGCAGTCAAAGCTATGCAAAATGTATACCCTAATCACCCCATTGAGAAAATTATCAGAGCCGAATTAATAACAGCTCAAGAAAATTTCAGAAGAGTCCAATTCCTATGGATACCATCTCATATAGGCATAGAAGGGAATGAAGAAGCAGATACTAGTGCGCGTAACGCTATCACCAGTGACACATCAGAAACAGAGTGTCGGAGTATCGCAGGCGATCTAAAAGTTTATTTCAAAAATAAGGTGGTAAGTGCGTGGAATCGGGAGTGGAATGACTCTAGTTCGAAACTCAGAACCATCAAAAGTGATATTTTTTTATGGAAGTCCTCAGCCAGAAGTAGAAAATGCCAAACTATTATTACACGTCTACGACTTGGACACTGTAGGTATACTCATGCCTATCTCTTCTCAAATAGTGAACCTCCAAAATGCGAAATATGCAGTACAGTAGACAGTATAAAGCATTTCTTGATAGACTGTCTTAAATATGTAAATCAAAGACTGTCTTACAATTTGCCAAATAACCTGAGAGCACTCCTCAACAAAAGTTTAGTTCCGAACAATTTATTAGGTTACTTAAAATGTATAAATATGTTACACAAAATTTAACTTAATTAATTGTTACAAATGTTCAATTGTTCACAAATTGTAATTAATTGTTACAATGATTGATTATTACAACTGTTACAGGAATGTCGCTAATAACCTTGGGTGGATGCGACTTTATTTCTTTAAATAAAAAAAAATTAAAATGGTGATAATTATTTGCAGTTATTGGCAAACGATTTACAAGAGTATTTGGAAGAAATGAATATTGCAATAAGGCAAAATATGTGGTTTCTACAAGATGGCGCTTCACCGCATTACAGTAATGAAGTCCGGGAATACCCTTGCAGGCAGTATCCTGATCGGTGGATTGGAAGGGGTCATTTCTTGGCCACCCAGAAGTCCAGGTCTTAACCCCATGGAATTTTGCTTTTGGGGGTTTATGAAAGAGAAAGTGTCTTCTGTAGCAATAGAGGACGAACAACAATTGAAGGTTAGAATATCAGAATATTAGCAAATCAATTTCGTCAGAAAAATATGATTTTTCAGCGCATTCGGTTCTCCTTATTAAAACGATACCGAATGAGTATTGGAGAAAATGGAGGTCATTTTAAACATTTATTGTAATATCATATTTATAGAGGTTATAGATATTTTTTGTACTTATTAATTCATTTAAGCCATTTATTTAGTGGCACGTAATTTTTTAAAGGTTAATGAAAAGGGCCGTAACTTAATAAAAACTGTTTTTTAACTGTATTAATGGAACTGTTTGTAATTATTATATTCGTAGAAACTAATTGTAATTTTATGGCCAACTAGGAAAAAACTAGTTTTTCGAAAAAGTGATAACAGACAAAGAATTTTAAAAATAATGTGTTAAACTAATGATGCCACAAAATTCATTTGATTTGAACGTACTCAAAAATTTGGGCGGATTTAGGGCTGCACACCCACCTTAAAATTTTTCTGTGCGCTTAGATTTTGTTGTTTCTTTTTTTATGAAAAATGCTTTCAGAACAAGAAAGTAACGTGTCCATTTTTATTACAAAATGTCAAGTAGTTTAGGAGATAATGCAAAAAAATAATTTTTGTTTTGTAACTTCAAAAGGCTGTAACTTTTTTTGGGTACACTTTTGTACTAAGGTAAGTTGGATTTAATTAATGACATACCTTTTTGAAACACCCAGTATATAATATATATGTTAGATCACTAATCACGTATTTGACTTTTTAAAAAAGAACTTTATTTGTTACACATTAAATAATACAAGATTAAATTAATTTAAAATGACTACAATAACTGGACTGGTCGAAGTTGCAGCTAAGAGTGTTACCGGCATCTGAAAATTGTATGTTTGGTATGAAGTGCTGAATCGCTGTTCTTATGAATATTGGCCAACGGTTCGTACAAAGTTTTTCTACTGCGTGCTCAGCGGTTTCTATGGGAATGGGATGATGAAATCTGAAGTCGGCGAACTTTCAATGTTAATATTTTGAACAATGAAAAGTCAATGCCATTGCTTTGACTTTTACAAAGTAATTGGTATTTCTGCTTCTTCTGCGCTTTCTTGTTGGACATTGGGTCTTCTTCTGAAGGAGGTTAAGCTTTGAGGTTTCTGTCTAATGGAATTTATGCATGGCAGTGAAGCTGAAGGTTTCAAAAGCTGGGCTTCACATATAGCATCGGTGTCTATGGGATACGGAAGAATGTCTGTACACATTCTTTGGTTTTGACTGATTGCATTTTTCGGTGTCCATGGGTAAGACATATGAAATTGAATCATCATCTCGCGCTATGTATTTATGAACAGTTTAAAGTATATATGATGAAAACCAGTTTGATTATCTAATATTGGTATTGAATATAATTGATACAAGGTAAAGATTTCGGGATCAACTTATGGAATTTCGATAACGAAAACAATTTTTGAATCAAGCTGATAAGCTTGTAGTTTTATTATGACAATATAATGAGTTATATTTGATACATAAGTGGGTATAGGCAATACGTTATTTTGAAATGACTGTGAGATTTCTTTTAATGCGTTCATTAAGTATATGGGTGAAATAATAGAACTAGGTAGAATTTGCAGGCGAGAGAATGTAGTATGAGAGAATTTAGTATATTATTTAAATAATTTTCTAAACATAGCTTTCCATTAGGGACTCACATAAATCTAGTATTTGTAATTGTGCTTGGTAAAAGGAGATGTCATTATTAATGTCCAGAAGTGTAGTCTCGATAGTTTTTAAGTCTTTGTTAAAAGTTTCTTCGTCTATTTGTAATTTTTGAAATGTAGTGTTAAAAGTTCTTATAACTGAAGTAGTAACAGATATTTAATTTTTTTAAGAGATTTTCAATTTGAGTTTCATCAAAATTTATCTTATTTATACATTTATTAAAGTATTCGCCATCAAAGGCGTCTAAATTTCCAGTAATAGATTTCCAGATTGTTCCACTACCATTTACTAAACCGCATTTTAGGCGTTTATTAGAAGGTGCTGTCAGAGGTTATTTCTTTATATTTTAAGTTAACGGAGTTTGAGATTTGTTTTAGCAGACTAACATCACAATGTGTCGGTACTTCGGCTTGAAAGTCAAGTTTTCTCGGTGTATCCACGTTAATGAATTTTTCCAATAGGTTTTCCAAAATTCTGTCATTGTTGTAGTTTTGATAGGGAATAATTCTTTCTAAACAAGTAAAGTCCATTTGTCGTTAGGTATTCGTATAGTTCCTTTTTCATGAAAAAATATTCCAATTGTGTTATTAATGGGAGTGAGGAGAATTTGGGATTGGACGATAGAAAGGAGTCCATAGAATCTGTAAAGGAAAATTATTCAAAATAAGGTTTTAGTCCGTCAAAATTTACTTCAGAGGTTTGGTTAGTTTTGAGGTTAAGGATAATTTGCGGAATTTGTAAAAACTTGTTGAATTTCGAAAGGTCCATTAAAAATATTATTCGATTTTGATTTAATTTGGAATTCTTTTACGTAAACTTTGTCACCAATTTTAAAATCAGGTCTTTATTCTGAAATATTCTCGTCAAATCTTACTTTCGACTTTTCTTTCTGTCTTTCTGTTTTTGTTCTAGTTACCTTGTAAAAATATTCCATGCGATTATTCAGGTCTCGAATATACTTACTTATTAGTGTTTTTTGATTGTATAGAGTTTCTGGTGGTCTGCCTGCAGTGTGCCCAAATATAAGTTCATATGGTGTAAAACCGTGGGTCTTATTTTTCGTGTTGTTATAGCATATTATTGCATAAGGAAGTATAGTGAAGGGATGATCGTTTGGGTTCTCGGTTTGATTTGCTCTAATCATTAATGAGAGTGTGGCATGAAATCTTTCTACAGATCCATTAGATTGTGGATGGTTAACACTAGAAAATGATAGTTTAATGCCATATAATTCGCATAGATCTTTGACTATAGCATTCTCGAATTCTCGACCACAGTCACAATGAATTCTTAGTGGTGTTCCCTAGTGTTGAAAGAAGAGTAGGAGTGTCTTGGTTACTGTTATTGCCGTTTTGTCGTCCAAAGGATAGGCTTGGGTAAATTTTGTCATTTCATCACGAATAGTTAAAGCATAGTTCTAGTAGGGTATTCGAATATATCCACATTTATTCTTTCGAATGGTGGTTTTGGAGTTTCTGTTATGACTAGTCTTCCACTTAAGTTTTTCCTGCAAATCTTAACTTTTTGGTAAATTTCACATGCTTTTACAAATGTCTCTACATCTTTTGTTAAATTCTTCTAATTGTATTTCTGCTTTATTCTTCTGACAGTTTCGTTTACTCCTCGATGTAAATTGTTTTTACCACAATGGTAATGATCTAAAATTTGAGGGATTTCGTCTTCGCTGGCTGTTTAAATTATATTTTGACAGATTCTTAATTTTAATTCTTTGTCAGCAAAAATAAAAGAAAATATCTCTAGGATAGGTAGTTCCAGATTATTTTCGACACAATATATGTTTGTTTCGTGGAGTTCTTTAAGTTTATTTTGCCAAAAAAATGTAACAATGTTTTTTTGTTGGATTTGTCTAATAAGTCCATATTCGATGTTTCAATTCTAGAATAATCGATAATTGACTTAGTTCTACACAGTTCGATAAACTTGTCAAGTTCTTCGGACAATTTTTCTATATTTTCTTCATGGTCGTCTTCGTTTTCTTGAGTTTCCGTGTCATCTTCATTCGATGCATGTAATGAGATTTTTGATTGAAAGTTTGCACAATCTTTGAAATGGTTAATCTTTATTCTCTAGAGGGGATCTGCATTTGAGTATATTTTTCCAGCATGATGTTCTATTTTATAATTGTATTCTTTGAGTTTTAGGCGCCAGGAGAAAAGCCATGTAAGAGGTCGATGATCGGTAATAAGGGTGAATTTTCGGCCAAAAAGATATGGTCTAAAATGTTTGACTGCCCATACGATAGCTAATAGTTCTCTCTCTATGGTCGAATATTTTGTTTCGGCACCGCATAATGTTCTGGAGGCATAAGCTATGGGTAAATATTTTCCAATAGGGCCTTGTGATAGAACGGCTCCAAACGCGAATGCACTTGCGTCAGTTGTTAGTAAAAATGGTTCCTCAAAATTCGGATATATAAGTATTGGATCTGATGTTAAAATATTTTTGAGTTTATTAAAGGCTTCTTTGCATTCAGAATTAAAAATAAAAGGAACGTCTTTCTGAAGTAGTTTCGTAAGTGTTTAAGAAATTTTCGCAAAATTTTGAATAAATCTTCTGTAGTAACCGGCTAAGCCTAAGAATGATTTTATTTCTTTGGGGTTCTTTGGTTCCGGGAAGTTTTTGATGCAAGATGTTTTAGCTGGATTTGTTTTTACACCATTTTCTGTTAGAAGGTGGCCCAAATATGCCACTTCTTTTCTTAAAAATTCGCACTTGTCTGGCTGTATTTTTAAATTTGATTTTCGTAACCTTTTAAAAACTTCTGTTATTCGTGACATGTGATCATGAATAGTGGGTGAGTAGATAATTATGTCATCCATATACACTAAGCATCTTTCGTTTTGTATTTCTAAGAGGATGTTGTCCATTACTTTTTAAAAAGTAGATGGAGCATTCATTAGTCCGAATGGCATGCGGACAAATTTGTAATGTCCATCTTCGACGGAAGAGGCCGTTTTCTGGATATCTTGTGGCCCGATTTCAATCTGGTGAAATCCAGACGCTAAATCTAGTGTTGTAAAGTATTGGCATCTTCCTAGTTGGAGTTCTGATATTTGTGGTAGAGAATAACGGTCTTGTACTGTGAGTTCGTTAAATTTTCGATAATCAATAACAACTCGCTATTTTTGTAGTCTACTCGACTCTAATTTCTTCGGTACGACCCAGACTGGACTCGACCAAGGCGAGACGCTATTCTGGATTATTCCTTCTTCTAACATTTTATTAATTTACGTCTTTACCTCTTCCTTATGTATTTGAGGATATCTATAGGATTTAGTGAAGATAGGTTTAGCGTTGTTTGTTTCGATTTTGTGCTTGATTTCGTTTAAGGTCAGTTTTTCGCCTTCGACATCAAATATATCTGCATATTCAGTACATATACCTAGAATTAGTTCTTGTTCTTCGCAATTTAGCTGATCAATTCTTAGTTGTTCTTTAATGATTCGTGTTTTATCCACTACGGGTTCTTCAAAAATCATTTCCGTTGTAGGATAGGATTGTCTCCGAATTTTTGAAAAGTGCGATTGAAATGTCTGAAAATTCGATTGTTTTCGGCATAGCATTAGCATTTAGGACGGAAGTTAAGAATTCTCCATTTTCGTCTACATGGACTAATGCATGAGGTAATCTAACTTTTTCTATTTCTTGAGCTGATAATATGGCATCTGTATTTAATAAGTTGCATTTTAGTCTGCATATTTGTTCAGTCCGGCTGTCAAAGGTAATTCTGTTTTTTCCTTTTATTTGTTTTCTTTTCGGTATTTCAAGATATTTGTCTTGGATATCGGTTTTTTACGATAGTGTATTTTTCATTCATAAGGTTTTGGTATTTTAAATTTGATTCCTGTTTAGAATTTGAATTATTTTTATTTTAGGTTCGTTTTGTCTTGTTTCTGTAAAGTGTGTCGGTGATTTGTCTTTATGAGGTGTGTTTGTCTCGTGTCCTACTTTGTGAAGGTTGAGAGTCATAAATTTGGATGCAACTGTCGGGATTTGAGATCTATTACGCATTCATAATGAAAGTCTAGGCCTATTATGCCATCGAAATCAATCTCTAAATTGAAAATAAAGACTTTGTGAGAATTATCGTTAGTGAAAGGAATCTGGACAGATTCTGTTATTAACAATTTTTGATCGGTTATACCTTGAATAGTAACGTTTTCAGGAAATCTAGTATGATAATTGCGTGCTGTGTTTTCTTTGAAAACAGTGATTCCAGCACCTGTGTCGATTAAAAGTTTAAAAGTATTGGTAGCATCGTTAATGTAATATAAATTTTTGGAACTCATTGTATGAAATGGGGTTACATGAATGTCTGTTCGGGAAAATTGAGATCCGGATGAAAGTTGTCCAAGTTGAGTCCTTGGATTTTTTCTTGAATATTCGTAATATCCGTTGAGTGGTTCGTATGATTGGGAGGATGATTTTGATTCTGAAGTGAAAGAAAATCCTGATAATTTTGTGTGTTATTGGTTTCGTACAAGTTATCAGTTTGTGGATTATTTTCTGTTGAATAATCTGTTTCATAGTTTTCATAGTTATCGGTATTATAATAATTATCTGTATAGTAATCGTCTGTATAATAGTTAGTCGACATTTCATCAGGGTATTCGTTTAAAACATATGACCTTTGGAAGTTTGGGTTTCTTTGAATAAGAGATGGACGATTTTGATTTTTATTTTGGGATGACAAGGAAGTTCTCGGTTGGTTGAAATTTGGATTATTGGAGGAATATTGATTCCTATTAGGATTCTGATTGTTTTGATAGTTGTTAGGTCCATTATTATATTGGTGTTGGTAACAGTATGGCCTAGAAAAAGTTCGATTTGGCTGTACGAAACGTGAAGAGCGGCATTCAGTATTTAGATGACCAATGCGGCTACAATTTGTACATTTTGTAAACTGAGATAAAGGTTTTCTCATTGGTTGAGAGGGTTTAGAAATATTTGATCTAGAATAAGATTTTTGTTCTTCACAATATGACAATTGAAGTTCGCGTCGAATACGATTGCTTGCTTCAATGAGACCTTTTGGATTACTAGCCCTAATAATTTGTCCTAGACGAGGGTCTAAACCTGTTAAAAGTGTGTTTAGGGCCATGGTATCGATTAAGTCACAGTGAGCGGTTTTTTGATCTGAGGATAAATTTGCTATCTAGATCGAGGCGTGCATTTTTGCATTCAGAACTTTTAAGCGGTTAAAGAAAGTTAGAGGAGATTCGTTAGATAGTTGTCTTAGTCTTTATAAGTCTTGTATTGTAAAATGTAGATTTAGTAATTGTTTTATTTCTGTATAAGAAAGTGGTTTTCTAGAATTAATAAGCTGTGCAGCTTTACCTTTGATTTTATTTTTTACGTAAATCGTTAATAGAATACGCTGATCGCCTGTGGCCATCTTAAAAGCACAGTCGCACGCATCTAAAAATGTAGAAAGAGAAATCGAATCGCCTTCAAATTCTGGGACAAGGAAAAATATTTCCGAAAGCTTATATGCTTCGATTTTTTGTTGAGTTTGGGAACGCGTCTCGGGAATTTTTCGAGATATTTTTAAACGAAAATGAAAAATAGAAGTATGGAAAAATATAAAATGTATCAGTACCTAAGGGAGAAAAAAAAATGTGGTGGTATATAAAGGGCAAAAATGTATCAAATATATCAAATAAAAATATTATAAGAGAAAATATATATAAAGTATGAAAGAAGCATGTTAATATCAATAATTTCAAATATTAGATAATCAACTTGTATTTTTTTATGTATCTTGATTAATTGACTTGCAGTGTAGTCAATTTCGTAAATTATTATAACAAAATTATTAACGAGATAATTCAAAATCCACTTACATAAAGAAGAACATCGGGACGCCTTGTTCTCTCTGCTCGGCTACCAGGGGCTTCACTAGGTGTTCCTTCCGTAGATCACAGGAGTGAGACTTCCGATTCTTTGTTCCGTTAAGGGATGAGAATCTGCCGCTGCCAATGAGTATACATATGTTCTAGCAACGTTAACTGGATCCTACTGACTTTGCGCCAATTGTTAGATCACTAATCACGTATTTGACGTTTTAAAAAAGAACTTTATTTGTTATACATTAAATAGTACAAAATTAAATTAATTTAAAATGACTACAATAACTGGACTGCTCGAAGTTGCAGCTAAGAGTGTTTCCGGCATGTAAAAATGGTAATTTATATGTTTGGTAAGACGTGCTGAATCGCTGTTCCCATGAATATTGGCCAACGGTTCGTACAAAGTTCTTCTACTGCGTGCTCAGCGGTTTCTATGGGAATGGGGTAATGAAATCTGAAGTCGGCAAACTTAAGCTAGTTTAAGGTTAATATTTTCTCATATAACATATATGTATATATATATATACATATATACATATATATATATATATATGTATATATATATATATATATATATACAGATTGAACCAATTTAAAACGGAACATACAATTTAATATATGTCTGTTTGAACTGCATTTGAAATAGTGGACCAATATAAAACTTGGACAAAAATAAATCCATACCCGGTGATAGACATTGTATAAAATATCGTTCAACTATCTGTCTCCTTTAAAGAAAAGAGGAGCTTGCCTAATAGTCGGAGAGATAGAGCCGAAATTTTGAACTGATCAGTAATATGACATTTCTCTATTAGAATATATTCATTGTAACTGGGTTAAGACTTTGCCTTACAGGCGGACGCCCCTCGTGGTACAAGGGGTGGCTATACAGGGATGAAGTTGTCATTTTTTTCGGAAAAATTAACGATCAATAATATGGCTGAACATTTGCCCAGAGTAATATCTTGGTATAACTAGACGAAATCCCAAAGGGCGGACGCGAGAGTGGATACATAAGGGGTGGCGGACAGGGGTGAGGTTGCAATTTTTTGGGGAAAAATTAACGATAAGTAATATGTCCGCCATTTTCATGGCTCATTATTTAGCCCCTAAAAACTCTAAATATAAAAGGGCGGACAGCTGGGTTGGTACAGAAAGCCATAAAACGTGGTCAAATGTACCACTTGCCTGCGCATTTTAGGTCTCGGTAACAATTTTCAAACTGATTTTATTACGATATTTTTATACCGATTGATTTGAAAATTTGTATGCTCACTTCTGTTACTATTCTGAAAAGCGTCAAGTAGAGTTTTCCTCAAAATTTCCCAAAAAAATTTCCGTAAATGAAAATTTTCGTAATTTTTTGAGGTAAAATCTAATTTGTAGAATCCTTTCGATTTTCTGTCAGTTATACCATGATTTTTTTCCAAAAATTTTCAAACGATTTTTCCGATAAGAAAAAAAAAATTTAGAAAAATTTTAAAAATTTCGTCATTTTTCTCACTCTCATTGATGTCATCACATTCATCATCTTCGTCACTTTCACTTTCAATAATATCACATTAATTATCTGCTTCATTTTCAATCACCACTTCTCGAACTGATTCTGGCATCTGAGGTCCACTAAATCATTTGAATTTATATGTTTCATCTTTAAACTCCCAACCATGTTCTTCAACAATCAATTCTGTTGGTACTTTTTTATGAGCATTTGTCCAAATATTTGAAATATAATGAGCTCGCAGTAGATGTTGGTGTAATTCATCTTTACATGGTGGTAAGCTTGAAGCATCGAAATTTTTTAGTTTTTTTTTAAGGCTCGTTCACATCATGCAACTTATACTGTCGGTTAAATAGTGAAACTCTGACATCGTTTACTTTTCTTTTTGGAATTGTTCTCGTCAGTCCTGTTCCATATAAGTGACATGAAAGTTTCTAAGGTTTCAAAAACTTCATTACAATCGAAGTCAGTTTTACCAAGTTGAATAAAAGCATCTTGATACTTATTACATTTAGCGCATGCGTCTAGAATTACTGATCTAAATGAACGCGCATCATTATTATTTTAATATTTTAAAATAATAATGATGCAAAATTAATGTCCAAACAGAATTTGTAAAATTATAATTAACTAATGAAAAAAAATTCAATCAATTTGAAAGTTAAAAAAAATATTGAAAATATCTACAAAGTAAATTTCAAAACTTTCAAAAAAATTGATAATTCCACTATTAAATTGATTTTTATTAATAATTATTTGTAAAATGTTAAAGGAATTCTACAAATTGAATTTTACCTATTGATAAATAGAAATAATATATTTTGTAATTGATTATTAATGTAATAATAAATCAAATTTTTCTTATATGTGAACAATCATTATTTATGCAATATAAATTTAAAAACCTTTTTATTGTAATAAAAAATAAGTAAAATTACTATTTGTTATACCAAAAATATTTAATAGTTAACATTATAAAAATACTTTAATTTAATAAAATATCAAATATCAAACATTTATTCAATTAAAAATTAATTCGTAAAATATTTATATTTAAGAAAAAAATGTGATTTGTAAAGTAAATATGACTTAAGTTTGAAAAAAAAAACATTATCATAATATCATTTTAAAACTACAAAATATTCTATAAAAGATTCAGACGATGACGTAGAGTTTTATCAAATGTTTTAGAAAAGTTTTTCTAATTTTTTTTTTCTTATCGGAAAAATCGTTTGAATATTTTTGGAAAACAAATCATGGTATAATTTACAGAAAATCGAAAGGATTCTACAAATTAGATTTTACCTCAAAAAATTACGAAAATTTTCATTTACGGAAAATTTTGAGGAAAACTCTACTTGACGCTTCTCAGAATAGTAACAGAAGTGAGCATACAAATTTTCAAATCAATCGGTATAAAAATATCATAATAAAAGCAGTTTGAAAATTGTTACCGAGACCTAAAATGCGCAGGCAAAGTGGTACATTTGACCCTGTTTTGTGGCTCTCTGTACCAACCCAGCTATCCGCCCTTTTGGATTTAAAGTTTTTAGGGGCTAAATAATGAGCCATGAAAATGGCGGACATATTACTTATCGTTAATTTTTCGCCAAAAAATTGCAATTTCACCCCTGTCCGCCACCCCTTATGTATCCACTCTCGCGTCCGCCCTTTGGGATTTCGTCTAGTTATACCAAGATCTTACTCTGGGCAAATTTTCAGCCATATTATTGATCGTTAATTTTTCCGAAAAAAATGACAACTTCATCCCTGTATAGCCACCCCCTGTACCACGAGGGGCGTCCGCCTGTAAGGCAAAGTCTTAACCCAGTTACAATGAATATATTCCAATAGAGAAATGTCATATTACTGATCAGTTCAAAATTTCGACTCTATCTCTTGGACTATAAGGAAGCGATAAGTGGTTTGACAGCATAATAACTGCTTGTTTAGTCTAGTTTTTTCAGTGATTCTAGGCAACCTATTTGGGTGGAGTTTTGACTTGTTCTTGAATGAGTTCCGAATCCAGCATCCCGCTGAAGTATTGGATTTTTATAATATAATTACTTGACAACCTTTTGTTGGCCAACCACCTAGAGCGGAGTTGAGCCGAAATACATTGATTTCGTATGTTCCGTTTTAAATTCGTTCAATCTGTATATATATATATCTATATGTATATATATATATATATGTATATATATATGTATATATATATATGTATATATATAGATATATATATATATATATCTATATACCTGTGTTTACAATTATTATCAAGAGCTAAAAAAGACAAAATACTTACAAGGTTGAACTAAAAAGAAAAAACAATTTTTTTGTTAACTTACCAAATAAAAATTAGTTTGGTAAGTAAAAATCACTGCTTACATGTTCAAAATATTAAATATAAAAATGTTTTGATCTAACAAATGTTTCTCCGAAAATTTCTATAATTTTGAAAACATTTTTTTTAATATAAAAATAATTGAATTTATAAATAAGTTCAAATAGCAACCAATTACAAATAGCCTCAATGTCATAAATGCCAACATAAAATTTTTATTTTTGACAATTATATTGCCAAAAGTAAAACTTCGTTTAAACATTCTTTTTTGTTTAGTAACAAAAAGAAGAAGATTTATTCACCCTTGACAGATGTCTGAAAGAATGTGACAGATATATGGAGAATTGAATATGACATTTTACAATTTTTATATATAAATCATAAAGAAAGAATATAATTATATATTTTACTTAAATTTTGAATCTCAGATCTTTTGTTTAAACTCTTATCATTTTTGCTAATACAAACCATTTCCAAAAAAGTCCTTTTAAATTTATTACTTTCACTACATAAAATTTTAATGTTATCAAAATCCATAATATGGTCTTTATCGATTACATGTTCTGCCAAAGCACAAGATGGTTTTTTAATTCTGCAATCACTTTTATATATATATATATATATATATATATATATATATATATATATATATATATATATATATATATATATATATATATTATTGTGATATTTAAAGTCTTGGTGCGCCAAGCAATAATTAGCTAATTAATTTTTTTGATTAATTAAAATTATTTAAATGATATGATTATGACTCTATCACAATTTTTAATTCTTTTATCTCAGGGTTAAATTCGTGCTTCAATATCTATGCTATTACATGTGAAAGGTAAGGTCCAGAGAATACCGGAATAATAAAAAACACATATGATCTAACACTATATATTGAAATAAAAATAATGAAATAATTTACACTCAAAAGTTTTCAATAAACAAATCTCATATAATGATTCTCAAAAATTTTGTTCTACGTACGTGAACAATCAAAATTAATGGTACAAACAATATTTATTGAAATCTCAAAATTCCGAACTATTCTAACTCTCCTAATCAAAATATTTATATCCTTTCTAAATTAAGTGTAAAATTGTGTTATCAATAAAAGAAAAAACTGCAGAAAACAAAATATCTCTCTCTGATGATGAGTGGTCCAAATCCTTGTTCCTTGTAGACTATATTATCTCCTCTCAACCGCTCCCTATGTAATCAGCAATCTTACACAGATTGTTGCAAGTATATCGTCCTTAATGATCTCCTTCAAAAGCACAAATCATTCAAATTATGATAGCCTTTCTCCTCTCGATAAACTGAATCTCTCGTTGGCCCGAGTGAAAAATGACTCTTGGAATATCTTCTCTTTACGATAAACTGAATCTCTCGTTGGCCTGAACAGTGACTCTTGGAATATAAGTAGAGAAATATGACTTACAATATTTTTCTGCTTCAGCTTCTGTCAGATACACTAACTCCACAAAAACTCACTAACATTCAACACTACTGCTTGCTACATTTCAGGAACCGCCAGAGAACAATCACTGTTCCTCTTACAGATTTGGAAAACCAACTGACTATATCTTTTCTCTCTCCTCAATCTCGCTAAACTTTTTCCTACATACTTATCCCACCTTTTTCAATCTCCGCCAATCAAAACTCGTCACAATTCCCCCATTTTTTCATTTCGATAACAAACAAATTTTTACCTATAATTATAAAATTTCCTAAAACTTATTTACAAATAATATTTTCTATAATTCTTAAAAACTAACAAAAACCTCTTGTTAAAATCTCTTCTATTTGTCTCTAATCACTGCATTAATGTATTTTGGAAAACCCCGTTCAATTGTCTTTTTGTTTTCACTTAAAATTATGCGGGTCACTCAAGTATAACAAAGAAATAATTTATGCAAAGCTTTACATTTTGTTTAGTACAGGTAATTTAAGACTTTAATAACTTTCCTTCTCCGAAATGTTTGTTGGATATTATCCCACTTATCTGAATTATTTTAATGTTTTTTGAACTTTGAAATATTTTAAACAAACCAATATTTTTCTTGATTTTACATATCATAACAATATATATATATATATATATGTATATATATATATATATATATATATATATAAACATATATATAAATATATATATATATATATATATATATATATTTATATATATATATATATATATATATATATATATTATTGTGATATTTAAAGTCTAGGTGCGCCAAGCAATAATTAGCTAATTAATTTTTTTGATTAATTAAAATTATTTAAATGATATGATTATTACTCTATCACAATTTTAATTCTTTTATCTCAGGGTTAAATTCGTGCTTCAATATCTATGCTATTACATGTG
The DNA here is from genome assembly GCF_040954645.1 of Diabrotica undecimpunctata. NCBI lineage: Eukaryota > Metazoa > Arthropoda > Insecta > Coleoptera > Chrysomelidae > Diabrotica > Diabrotica undecimpunctata. The sequence continues at coordinate 85,338,931 of NC_092804.1, read as the reverse complement.
AAAGGTAAGGTCCAGAGAATACCGGAATAATAAAAAACACATATGATCTAACACTATATATTGAAATAAAAATAATGACATAATTCACACTCAAAAGTTTTCAATAAACAAATCTCATATAAGGATTCTCAAAATTTTGTTCTCCGTACGTGAACAATCAAAATTAATGGTACAAACAATATTAATTGAAATCTCAAAATCCCAAACTATTCTAACTCTCCTAATCAAAATATTTATATCCTTTCCAAATTACGTGTAAAAATTGTGTTATTAATATAAGAAAAAAAAACTGCAGAAACAAAATATCTCTCTCTGATGATGAGTGGTCCAAATCCTTGTTCCTTGTAGACTATATTATCTCCTCTCAACCGCTCCCTATGTAATCAGCAATCTTACATCAGATTGTTGCAAGTATATCGTCCTTAATGATCTCCTTCAAAAGCACAAATCATTCAAATTATGATAGCCTTTCTCCTCTCGATAAACTGAATCTCTCGTTGGCCCGAGTGAAAAATTGACTCTTGGAATATCTTCTCTTTACGATAAACTGAATCTCTCGTTGGCCTGAACAGTGACTCTTGGAATATAAGTAGAGAAATATGACTTACAATATTTTGTTGTTTCAGCTTCTGTCAGATACACTAACTCCACAAAAACTCACTAACATTCAACACTACTGCTTGCTACATTTCGGGAACCGACAGAGAACAAAAACTGTTCTTTCTTGAAGACTTGGAAACCAACTGACTCTATCTTTTCTCTCTCCTCAATCTCGCTAAACTTTCTCCCACACACTTATCCCACCTTTTTCAATCTCCGCCAATCACAACTCGTCACAATTCCCCATTTCTTCATTTCGATAACAAACAAATTTTTACCTATAATTATAAATTTCCTAAAACTTATTTACAAATAATATTTTTCTATAAATCTTAAAAACTAACAAAAACCTCTTTCTATAATCCCTTCTATTGTCTTTAATCACTGCATTAATGGATTTTGAAAAACCCCGTTCAATTCTTTGGCTTTCACTTAAACTTATGCGGGTCACTTAAGTATAACAAAGAAATGATTGATGTAAAGCTTACATTTTGTTTGGTATAGGTAATTCAAGGATTTAATAACTTTCCTTCTCCGAAATGTTTGTTGGATATTATCCTACATATCTGAATTATTTTAATGTTTTTGAATTTTGAAATATTTTTAAACAAACCAATATTTTTCTCGATTTTACATATCATAACAAATCCCCGCCATTTGATCTGCCGAAAACTCTTTGTTAAATTTTAAAAATGACAAAAGTTTTCTAGGATCAAATTATTTCACTATGTTATTAAAATCTACTTATGATACTGACAAATGTCGTGAATGTTAAAATACCCCGTATATTGCCTGTCTTTATACGGGATTGGATATATTTTCGTTTTAAATTTTTCCAAGTATTTTCCCTTAAAAGAAAGTTCATAATTTTTAACCACTTGATTTACTTTATTAACAAAATCTCCATGGTTTCCTAAAATCTTCTCTATTTCCTTCTCCATGTTTTTTCCACAATTTATTTTTCTTTCATCCACCTTTTGTTCACATGTGTTCACTGTCCATAATACTTCTTCACAAAATTCTGGATTCTCGTCCATCAGTGCCATTTTTTCTTCTGTTTTCTTTTTATCCTCTAATTCCCTTTGGTATTCCGAGCACCATGTTTCTATTCCTTTCACTTCTCTGATGATACCTTTTTTTTCTTCCTGTTTCCATTCTGTTTTATCGTCGGTTGCCAACAATTCTTCTGTACCTTCTATTTCCTGTTTTTCTCTGGTCTCCATCTTATTTTCCTGGTTTCTTTTCGAACTCTTCCTCTTTTTCTTCCTTCTCTTTTTCTTTTCTGTTAGATCTTGTTCTTGTACTTTCGGTTTATCCTCTACAGTCATATCGATTTCTTCGCGTTTTTCCTGTGCATTGATCCTTCCAGAATTTGTTTTCCTATCTGTTTGCTTTTCTTCTCCTGTGTTGTCTGGTTCTGCTCTGATTTCCAGTTTATTTTCCGAAAAATTGATGGTGATATCTTTTTTCCTCAATTCATCAATTCCCGCTATCATATCATGATTTAAATCTTCAATCACCACACATTTCATAATATGGAATTTGTTTCCCACTCTTATCTGTACTCCCAAGCCTTCGTTTACTGTCGTCAAATTTTTATTGTTTGCACCCACTAAATCAACCCTAGGAATCTTATACACAAATCTGTCCAAATTTAATTCTTTTACTAGTTTTTTATTGATTAGCGATATCTCCGATCCAGAATCAATCACAATTTTAATCGCTTTATGTTTTATAAATGCATCTAAAAATATTAGATTAGAATTAGAAATTTGTCTGTCGTTTCCTATTGCTACATGATTCATCTCCCTTCTATTTTGTTGTTGGAAGCTCTGGTTATTTCTATCGTCCCTTTGTTCGTTAGTATTCCTATTCGGAGGATTTTGTGCACCTCTATTCCTGTTGTGATTTTCATATGTTCTCTGTTGTGTGTCATTCCTGTTATCGTAATTTTGTTGTCTATTGTAATTATTGTAATTTCTCGGCCTATATTCGTTTGTTGATCTGGGATGTCGGTTTCTCTGGTCATAATTTGATGAATACCTTCTTTCCGGTCCATTATATTGGTCATGTTGTCTTCTATTTCTCATTTCTTTTCTTTTCGCTTCTTTTAATTGAAGGAATTGGCATAAACTATCAATATCTTGATAGTTTCTCAAAATCACGTGATCTTCCAACGTTTCCTCAAAATGTCTGCTGATCATTTCTACCAGCTGTTCGGTAGAATATTTGTATTCTAGATATTTTGAATTGTTATATATCTGCAAAGCATATCTTTCTTCAGATATTCCCATTTTTTCGTGATATTTTCCATTCTGTAGCTCTTGGTTGATTTCTCTCTGTTTATTTTTCCCCCAGAAATAGTTGAGAAATTTATTTTCAAAATCTGTCCAATTTTCAAACTCATCTTCCTTGCTTTCATACCATAACGCTGCTCCTTCTTTCAAATGGTTTCTAATTGTTTCTTTGCAATCGTCAAAATATCTAATATGTTGTAATTTGGTTTTCAGATTTTTAACAAACGGTACTGGGTGTGTTTTCCGAATATCCCCGCCAAATTGTATTTTCGCCTCGCTTGTTCCATGGATGATAACTTCTTTTCTCTCTACCCCTCTTAGTTCAATTTCTGCCATTTGTTTTTCATTTTGCTTTAATCTTCTTTCTACGTCCTTCCTGTCTTCTTGTAGCGCCATTTCAAATTTTTCTTCTAACTGTTCTAATTCCTTTTTCTGGACAATCTTTATTTCCTTCATCGTATTTTGGATATCTTTTATCTCTGTCTCTTGTTTTGCGTTCTTTATGGTTATTTCTTCTATCTGTTGTATCAGTTCTTTCTTTATCCCCTCAACACATCCTTTAATTTCTTGTTCATAGTTTTCCAAACGCTGCTCTATATTCCTGTTATTTAGTTCTATTGCTTGTCTTGTTTCCCGTTGGTTTTCTTGTTGATTTCTATCCATTTTATCCATTTTCTTTGATGTTTCATTTTGGTTTTTCTCTATTGTTTGTGTCTGTATTTGCATTAGTTGTAATATTTTCTCTATTCCTGATAATTCTTTTTTCTCCTCAACTATTGTAACATTTCCTTCATTATCCGATCCTTCTTCAACAATTGTTTCCTCTTCTCTGTTATCCTCCTTCCTTTCTTGCATTTTGCTTTGACTCCTTGTGGTCGACATGTTGTTTCTTTTTGTTAATGTTTTTGTCCCCGCCAAATGTGAAATTTTACAACACTCTATATGTTTCAGAACACGACAATATTTCTCCCCAAATGTATTAAATTTTCACGACAAATATCAAATATGCAATCAGTAAAATTCAAATAATTCAAAATAAATATCAAATGTATGATTGGTAAAGAAAATAAAATCAAATAATTCAATAGCAGTAAATATCCACTAACTACGATCAATCAATAAATCAAATTTATATTCCCTGGAAAAATTGTCAAAATACTTTCAAATTCAAATTCCCTCAATGTTATATGTTTTTATCTCTGGATTACCTGTACTTATTCCAGATCTCTTTCCCTTCCTTCAAATGTAAAGCTGCGATATTTTCAAGCCCCACGTTTTGGAAGCCAGTTATTGGGATATTTAAAGTCTAGGTGCGCCAAGCAATAATTAGCTAATTAATTTTTTTGATTAATTAAAATTATTTAAATGATATGATTATTACTCTATCACAATTTTTTAATTCTTTTATCTCAGGGTTAAATTCGTGCTTCAATATCTATGCTATTACATGTGAAAGGTAAGGTCCAGAGAATACCGGAATAATAAAAAACACATATGATCTAACACTATATATTGAAATAAAAATAATGACATAATTCACACTCAAAAGTTTTCAATAAACAAATCTCATATAAGGATTCTCAAAATTTTGTTCTCCGTACGTGAACAATCAAAATTAATGGTACAAACAATATTAATTGAAATCTCAAAATCCCAAACTATTCTAACTCTCCTAATCAAAATATTTATATCCTTTCCAAATTACGTGTAAAAATTGTGTTATCAATATAAGAAAAAAAAACTGCAGAAACAAAATATCTCTCTCTGATGATGAGTGGTCCAAATCCTTGTTCCTTGTAGACTATATTATCTCCTCTCAACCGCTCCCTATGTAATCAGCAATCTTACATCAGATTGTTGCAAGTATATCGTCCTTAATGATCTCCTTCAAAAGCACAAATCATTCAAATTATGATAGCCTTTCTCCTCTCGATAAACTGAATCTCTCGTTGGCCCGAGTGAAAAATTGACTCTTGGAATATCTTCTCTTTACGATAAACTGAATCTCTCGTTGGCCTGAACAGTGACTCTTGGAATATAAGTAGAGAAATATGACTTACAATATTTTGTTGTTTCAGCTTCTGTCAGATACACTAACTCCACAAAAACTCACTAACATTCAACACTACTGCTTGCTACATTTCGGGAACCGACAGAGAACAAAAACTGTTCTTTCTTGAAGACTTGGAAACCAACTGACTCTATCTTTTCTCTCTCCTCAATCTCGCTAAACTTTCTCCCACACACTTATCCCACCTTTTTCAATCTCCGCCAATCACAACTCGTCACAATTCCCCATTTCTTCATTTCGATAACAAACAAATTTTTACCTATAATTATAAATTTCCTAAAACTTATTTACAAATAATATTTTTCTATAAATCTTAAAAACTAACAAAAACCTCTTTCTATAATCCCTTCTATTGTCTTTAATCACTGCATTAATGGATTTTGAAAAACCCCGTTCAATTCTTTGGCTTTCACTTAAACTTATGCGGGTCACTTAAGTATAACAAAGAAATGATTGATGTAAAGCTTACATTTTGTTTGGTACAGGTAATTCAAGGATTTAATAACTTTCCTTCTCCGAAATGTTTGTTGGTATTATCCTACATATCTGAATTATTTTAATGTTTTTGAATTTTGACATATTTTTAAACAAACCAATATTTTTCTCGATTTTACATATCATAACAATATATATATATATATATATATATATATATATATATATATATATATATATATATATATATGTATATATATATAAACATATATATAAATATATATATATATATATATATATATATATATATATATATATTTATATTTATATAAGAGTAAGAAAAAAGAAGTACTTGTGACTTGTTTGGAAAAAATATATAAAAGTTTTGGATGGGTTGGAGTCAATAAAAGGGCTATTGGTTAACTATTTATTATCTCGAGCTTTCAATTGTGTTTACAATTATTGTCAAGAGCTGCTAAAAAAGACAAAATATCTTACAAAGTTGAACTAGAAAGAAAAAAATTTTTTGTTAACTCACCAAATAAAATTAGTTTGGTTAATAAAATTGCTACAAATACATTTCAAAAAGAATTAATATAAAAATGTCCTTATCTAATAAATGCTTCTCTGAAATTTTAATATAATTTTGAAAACGTTTTCTTAACACAAAAACAATTGAATCTATAAATAATTTAAAGTAGCGACCAATTACAAATAAGCCTCAATGTCATAAATGCCAACTTAAAATTTTTATTTTTGACAATTATATTGCCAAAAATAAAATTTTGTTTAAAAATTCTTTTTTGTTGAGTAACAAAAAAGAAGAAGATTTATTCACCATTGATAGATGTCTGAAAAAATGTAAAAGATATATGGAAGATTAAATCAAAATGTGATATTTTTCAAGTTTCATATATAAATTATAAAGAAATAGTATAAACATAAATTTTGCTTAGATTTTGAATTTCTGATCTTTGTTTAAATTATTATGACTTTTGCTAATACAAACCATTTCCATAAAAATTCTTTTGAATTTATTACTTTCACTACATAAAATTTTAATGTTATCAAAATCCATAATATGGTTTTTATCGATTACATGCTCTGCCAAAGCACAAGATGGTTTTTTAAGTCTGCAATCACTTTTGTGAGAAATAATGCGATTTGAAAGATTTCTTCCGGTCTCACCAACATACTCAGCTTCACACTGAGTACAACTAATGGACAATGAATAATTTCATCTTTATGCCCTCCTAATGGACCAATAGCACAGCTCCTCACTGACATCTTAACTAATGCTTATAATTTAAACAACAATTTTTACATTAATTCATTCATTTGATTTTAGTTCTTTCATTAATAATTTCCAATTACCACAAAATTATGTTTTAGTTAGTTTTGATGTAACATCTCTTTTTACCAATTTACCTTTAGATTTAATCATAAGTAGTGTTGAAAAACATTGGAATGAGATTTCGCAACACACTAATATTGACTTATTACATTTCAAAACACTTATCAACTTTGTTTTTGATTCTTATATTTTTATATTTAATGGTGTCTTTTATAAAAAAATTTTTGGTAGTCCTATGGGACCTATGGAAGTCTTTCACCCATTCTAAGTAGCTATGTCATGGATAATGTTATCAGTGATTTTATCAACAATTGCACTTTTTTCATTCCTTTTGTTAAAAGATATGTAGATGATTTAGTTTTGGCACTTCCTAAACACAAAATTCATGAAACAGTCAACATTTTCAACAATCATAATCAACATATACAATTTAAAGTTGAGGAAGAGGTAGATAATTCTCTACCATTCTTTGACATGAGAATTGTAAGAAATACAGACAATGTTGAAAACCAGATGGTTCAGAAAACCCATATGTAGTAATAGATCTATAAGCTATTACTCTCATCATCCAAATAAGATGAAAATGAACATTATAACAGGATTAAAAGAACGTGTTTTAAAGCTTTCTCATCCAGATTTTCTACAAGATCTTCAATTGTTAAAAAATATTTTAATTGAAAACTCTTATCCTTCAGATATGGTACATAGGATGCTTTTTTCTAATATTGTTAATATAAATAACTTAACACCATTTTTTGCTAAATCTCAAAACATTGTATCTAACAATCAGAACATCTATTATCATTCACTACCTTTTATACCATCATTAATAACTTAATTAATACAAACACTAAAGGTTATTGACAATATAAAAATAGCAACAAAGAACATCAAAACGAATGTAGTATACAGCATTAGTTGTACTCAGTGTGAAGCTGAGTACGTTGGTGTGACCGGAAGAAATCTTTCAAATCGCATTATTTCTCACAAAAGTGATTGCAGAATTAAAAAACCATCTTGTACTTTGGCAGAGCATGTAATCGATAAAGACCATATTATGGTTTTTGATAACATTAAAATTTTATGTAGTGAAAGTAATAAATTCAAAAGGAGTTTTTTGGAAATGGTTTGTATTAGCAAAAGTGATAATTATTTAAACAAAATATTAGAAATTCAAAATCTAAGCAAAATTTATAATTATATTATTTCTTTATAATTTATATATAAAACTTGAAAAATATCACATTTTGATTTAATTTTCCATATATCTGTTACATTTTTTCAGACATCTATCAATGGTGAATAAATCTTCTTTTTTTTAAACTTTGAATTTTTTAACAAAATTTTATTTTTGCCAATATAATTGTCAAAAATAAAAATTTTAAGTTGGCATTTATGACATTGAGGCTTATTTGTAATTGGTCGCTACTTTAAATTATTTATAAATTCAATTATTGTTTTGTGTTAAGAAAATGTTTTCAAAATTATATTAAAATTTTAGAGAAGCATTTATTAGACAAGATCATTTTTATAATAATTCTTTTTGAAATGTATTTGCAGCAATTTTATTAACCAAACTTAATTTTATTTGGTGAGTTACCAAAAAATTTTTTTCTTTCTAGTTCAACTTTGTAAGATATTTTGTCTTTTTTAGCAGCTCTTGACAATAATTGTAAACACAATTGAAAGCTCAAGATAATAAATAGTTAACCAATAGCCCTTTTATTAACTCTAACCCATCCAAAACATTTATATATATATATATATATATATATATATATATATATATATATATATATATATATATATATATATATATATATATATATATATTGATATGATATAGGAGAAAGAAAAATAGTGATTAGAAATTAATTTATAAGTTACACATTAGATAATATTAAAAGTATTTGGTTATTTTAAGAAGTTATATACTAGAGAATTTATAAAAATATATTTATGTGAGGGCATTTTTAAGAAATTAGCATATAATAATTGTAAAAAGTTGTATTTTAGTAATTATAATGTGGTAGATATATTTAAGTGAGCCATGTGACTAGGCAACCAACTATACATACTCTCCAAGTGACATTTTAGGAAATAATTGGGAATATTAAGTGGGGTTATAATAATATATTGTTTAAAATGTGTATTTTATTAAATTAGAGTGTTAGTTACTAATTTAAATATTTATTCTGATCTGAAAAGCCTAAATGTAAACAAAATTATCAATAGAACATTAACGAATTCTCCAGAATGCAGAATTTGACCTTTGTTTATGTTGGAACATTCTGGAATAATGATTATGTCGGTGGATCGAAGAGATACTTTTTTCGAGAACATCCATATAGAAGTAATAGAACTAAATCGAACATGATCTCTTACCAGATGGTTCTGGAACATCCAAAAAGATATAAATACCCGTGATTTGGATTCAAAAAGGCAGTTTTTAGTAAGTCAGTCAGTCAGGCAGTTTAGTAAGAAATATGGAAGTTAGTTGGAGTTAGTCAATCAGTTACAAATAGTCCAATTGTTTAATATAGTGAGTTAAATGAAGATAAAAAATTATGCATATATTTTAATGCACATTTATAATTATACACAAATAATTATTGAAGATTAAAAAAGTATATTAGAAGAATATTGGATGGATATTGGAAGAAATTAAAATTATATTATGATTGGAGATTAGTATAAATCAACTTATAATAATTGGATATTGGTATATTGAAAAGAAGAATAAATATAAATGCTGTTTTGCTGGTTTGCTTGGTGGTTTATAAATGCTGGTGAAGAAAAATATATCTTAAATTGGTAGAAGCTGATAATTGGAAAAAGTAATTTCACAAAAACAAGGATAACCGAAGTACGAAGACATTCAGTGGTGATTAGAATCTATATAGTGGAAAACAGTTCATTTAGGCATTTAGTGAAAGAAAGGTACAAAATTTTGTTAATATAATTTAGTTAGTGTCATAACAGTTTCAATTTTGAAGATAGTTTGTTTAAATTTTACATTGTCTATAGAATTTAATTAGTTTTATAAGAATATCAATTTAAAGATAGTTTATTTTAAATTTACATTGGCTAGGTTAGATATATATATATATTTATATATATATATATATATATATATATATATATATATATATATATATATATATATATGTGTGTGTTTCATAATAGTTATAATAAAGATAATTTAAAAAAGTACTTACAAACTAATTCTTTGAGAACCGCGATAAAAACCCTATATTATTAAAATTACTCATTGCTCATCATTCAAACAAACAAAACATCATATTAATTTGGCACCCAACGCGGTGGCTCTCTATTTAAAAGAATTAGTTTGGAAAGATAAGTGCTCTCATATAATTAAATTAATTTTCATTAGAAAGAAAAAATTATAGATTTTATTTTTAATTATATTTGAACAAGTAAAGTCTCAAAATGTCTCAAGGAAAGAAAGGTACAAGAAGCAAAAAGAATGAAGAAGATGTGGAAGTAGAAACACAACCTATACAAGAGGAGAGTTTAGTTCAAGTTCCACAAGATACTGCAGAAATGAATCCAGAAAGAGAGGAAAATGTCAATATGGCAGCTTTGATGTCATTAATGATGCAGATGAACAAGACAATGGAAGAGAATACAAAAAAATGGAAGAGAATACAAAAAAAAATGGAAGAGAATTCAAAAGAAATCAAAGAAGACATAAAAAAATTGGAAGAGAATTCAAAAGAAGTCAAAGAAGACATAAAAAAATTGGAAGAGAATTCAAAAGAAGTCAAAGAAGACATGAAAAAAATGGAACAGAAATTAGAAGAGAATTATAGAAAATCAGAATGGACTAAATAGTTATGTGTTAATAGATGCAGAGAACAGACTAAAAGGCATGTTTCATATCAACGACATTTTTCAATATCATGAAGAGAATGAATAATGTTTTCTATACCTTTAACACAAATATAAAAACACTAACAATTCACTGATATATCCATTTTATTCTTATAAATTCTCTAAGAAAAATATATCTTAAATTGGTAGAAGCTGATAATTGGAAAAAGTAATTTCACAAAAACAAGGATAACCGAAGTACGAAGACATTCAGTGGTGATTAGAATCTATATAGTGGAAAACAGTTCATTTAGGCATTCAGTGAAAGAAAGGTACAACATTTTGTTAATATAATTTAGTTAGTGTCATAACAGTTTCAATTTTGAAGATAGTTTGTTTAAATTTTACATTGTCTATAGAATTTAATTAGTTTTATAAGAATATCAATTTAAAGATAGTTTATTTTAAATTTACATTGGCTAGGTTAGATATATATATATATATATATATATATATATATATATATATATATATGTGTGTGTTTCATAATAGTTATAATAAAGATAATTTAAAAAAGTACTTACAAACTAATTCTTTGAGAACCGCGATAAAAACCCTATATTATTAAAATTACTCATTGCTCATCATTCAAACAAACAATACATCATAACAATATATATATATATATATATATATATATATATATATATATATATATATATATGTATATATATAATATAGTTGCTGGTACCTAAACGTACTGTAATTGCTTAATTGCTTAGTTATTCGTTAATAAACTCTTCCATCGCATAATATATGGTCTTTCATATAGATAGACTTTTGTCAATTTACGGAACTTAAGAAAAGAATTTGTAGATTGAAGTTGCAAAGAGAGATGGTTGTATAATTTTTTTGCCGAAAATAATAGAAATTTCTTTACTAACTCAGTGGACGGAATCGGTAAATATACGTCAAATCTTGAATTTCTGGTGGAGTAGTCATGATTAGGTCTTGCTGGAGAAACATGCAGGTGTTTACGAATTAAGCAAACAGTTTCTAGAATATATAAAGAGGAAAGAGTTAAAATCTCGTAATTTTTGAAGTAGCTTCTGCAATGTGTTATTCTACTGATAGATACATTCTTATTATTTATAAACAATTTTTTCACGTACCCACTCTTATTAAATTAGAATAAATCAGTTTTTATTATTAAAAAAATTATTCTTGAAACAAAAAATCGTATATATAATATTATATTATACGAAATTGTAACTTTTTAAAGTTTAAATTCATTAATTAAATTTGCCTCGCATATTTATTAAAATTCGGTATGGACGTACTGGCTATAAAATATCATAATTTCGTGTTTTTGCACAATCTTATTTAAAATTGTCCTGTTATAACAAAAGTGCATGTTGCCAAGAGAATGTAATAATCAAAAACGGTGTAAACATTTTTTAAAACAAATTGTAAAATTGTAAAAATTTTGTTTTGTCTGTAACAAGTTTTTTTTTGGTTAATTGGCTCATTTTAAACAAAAAATGTTATTAGTAACATAAAGCACGAGAAATTTTTAAGACTCTACAACACAGTGAAAAATTATTATTTTTTTAAGTAAAGCAATCATTAAATTAAACCTTAAACTCATTTTACAAGATCCCGAAGAGTTTTTAACAATAACTTTATAGCAATCCATTGTCTTTAAATTGGAAATAATAATTTCGGGACTGCTATATATACATTTATACATATACGGTGTTGAAACTATATATAAGAAATTTAAGTACCCTATTATTACAAAATTTATATTTAAAAAATATTCAATAATTTTGTTTGCTAAAAGTTTGGTTAAAACTTTCAATTTTCTTAGAAAAGATTGGTTAATTTCAGCCCTTAAGGTTGTTAACGTAACAATGATACAAACAAGGGATTATCTTGGCTCCCAAGCATCGTGAGGCTTTTTTTTTAATTGTATTTTTTAACCAATAATTTGAACTAAATTCTATGGAGTTATTGTAAATGTTTATAAGCTTTAAAAGCGCTTTGCTGTAAAAGTGCTTTTGATTATTAAAATATTTTGTGTAAAGTTTGTTTAGCAGTAAATATTTGACTTTAATTAGAACCGACTAAAAACATCTTGGGTTAACTGATAATAGTATAAACGGCCCGATTTCAGGTAAAATTTTAATATGTTTCCTGGTAAAATTTCTCAATCTTCATTTCTTAATGTTGATTTAACTGCGTACAATCCAAACTCATTATAATTTCATTATTACAGATAATGCTTACATTGACGTAATACGTAATATTTCAGGTATTTATATAATAAGTTTATGGAACTGAAAACCAACCAGTATTTAAATACGAGTTCTTGATAAAATTTGTTTGTCTTTATGTATCACGGGAAGTGTTAAGTAGTATTATTCATTTTATTCATTACATTTTCTATCATTATGTGGCGTCCGTGGGATAATAATATTGGGGCACCTTCTAGTGTTCTGATAAAGAAGAATAATTTATTTATAGATTCCAGTAAAAAAAACGTAATGATTCCAGTTCCACCAAATGTATGGACGAAGCCGATTAAGACTTGATACATCGAGAAGTCTATACCATGTACGAACAGCAACGCATACCTACATTAAGAGCTCTGAAGCAACGGCTCAATGTTGACGAAACCCAAATAAGCTGTAGCCTCACTAGAAAATTTTGAAAAGTATGGGCTTTCGATATCGTATAATTGACAAAAGACAAGTAATTATGGAATCTCATAGATTACAAAAATGGCGATTTGAGTATATAACTTCTAGAAAAAAATTCCGTTCTGAAAATCGTCCGATAATTTACCTCGACAAGACATGGTTTGACATACATTCAACGGGACTTAAAGGATTTGCCGATTCCTCCGGTAAAAATAAGACAGAAGCTCCGTAAAATAAAGGGAAAAGAATAACTATTTTACATGCTGCATCAGAAAATAATTGGGTACCAAATGCCCTCTGGCTTTCTGCAAAGATTATTAAAGACTCCTGCGTCGACTACCATGAAGATACAATGGAAGAACTTTGTGAAGAATGGTTAAAAAAGAATCTTATGCCAAACATTACTCAGAATAGCGTGATAGTAATGAACAATGCAAGCTACCACAGTTGCCAACTAAGTAAGGATCCAAACTCGAATAATACTAAATTGGAAATTCAAAATTACATGGAGACGAATGATATGTATTTTGAATAATGTTACACCAAATAAGAGCTTTTAGAAGTTTTAAAGGCATTTTCTATAAAAAAAAGTATATGTTTGTGATACACAAATTGAAGTCTAACGTGAGGTCACAAAATATTTTTCCAACGTTAAGTATTACTGTTGTAGAGTTAATAAGAAAATGTGTCAATAATATTCTTCCAAGTAGTTGGAAAAATTCAGTCCGACACGTAATAAGTAAAGAAAATTCATATGTTCATGTAGATCGTAATATAATTTAACCGATCATAATTAATTTAGTTAATGATATCGATAGCGAAACAGAACTATGTGTGGAATGATACTGTCATCGAATCTACAAATGTTATGATAAAAAAACGGTTCTTTGCAGTACCACAAATTATTAGTTTGTTTTTCTATAATCTTAGCAATTAAAATAGATTTAATTTATTTCTCATTTAGAACCATTAATTTCGGGTATATAAGGCAAAGCAATATATTTTACATCGGTTTTTTTGTTTTTGTCGTCGTAATTATTGTAAATTTTGAGGATCCTTTGCTTCATTATGGGAGTACCGTCTAGTCAGTGTTAAATTGTCAAAAGACCAACTCTGTCTACCTCGTTTGCTTATCGGTCTGGACCGATCTTAATAATGGGCCAAGTCAGATAAATTTAATATTACTTACCACCGCACTAATTGAAGTCAACCATTTTCTGCTAAAGAAACTTTGATGTAATTTTTCACAATTTCAAACTAAAAAATTCACAAACGCAACCATATCACTAGGAAACAAAAATATATAAAACACTGCACAAATTTAAGGAATACTTCATAGACTACCAAAGAAGAACATTAACACCATACTACAGCAGGACGCCACACCTATATGGAGGTCCAAAAATCTACAAATAAAATATACCCCTCAGACCAATTTGCACCAGCATGGGTTCTCCTTGCAGTAGACTGTTAAAATTTCTCTTAGACATAGTACAGCAATTAGCACGCAACTCAATATCTTTTATCAAAAACTCGCAGCAATTCTTGCAAAAACTGACAGAAATAGATTAGAGTTTCAACAATATGCAAAATAGTTTTGATATCACCAGTCTTTTCACCAATGTACTATTGGAAAACACTTTAAAAATAATAAGAGGCAAACTAGAAACATATGATAGATACATTGACAACGAAACTAAACTGAATGTTTCACCTATCATGGCGCTACTGACATTTTGCACAAGTAACACTTATTTTTAATTAGTGTAGCAAAAGTTCGGATTAGTCATGGGCTCATTCTTATCTCGATTATTAGAAGATACAGTCATAGAGGATTCAAAACAAACCATTATACGCAAACAAGAAAATCAACCCATAGTATGGTGGAGATATGTAGATGATGTGTTCTCCATTTGATCTCACAGCCCAAAAGCAATGAATAAATTTCTGATGGACATTAACAATAAGGAAAAATCAATCAAATTTACCATCGAAAAAGGAAACAACAATTTACTTCCTTTTCTGGATGTGCTAATCACAAAAGAAGACGCAGGATATGAAACCAAAGTTTACAGAAAACAAACCCACACCAACAGATATTTGAATTACCACTCCAACCACCTCGTATACATTAAAAAAGAAAGTATCAAATATTTATGTGATAGCGTACGAAGGATCCGCTGTAATTAAAATACATTTTAGGAAGTAGAAACCTGCTAACAAAGGTTTTGACAAAAAATGGCTATATATTGTCATTTATAATCAACGTATTCCGCAAGATTGAAGAAAGAAAACAAGAAAATACCACAAGCCGTTCAGAAGCACTCACAAGAAGGGATTCAAAGATGTCAACAATATCGTATATAAAGGGCTTATCAGAAAAATTAAAAAGGGTAGGAAGCAAGTACAACATCGCAACAAAATTCAAAACAACCAACACTGAGATTGTCCTGTCCAAAACCAAGCCCAACAATACACAAGAAAGATAAAAAACTGCATCTATAAAATGTTTATCCTGTAAATGCAACTATGTATATGTGGTAGAAAAAATGAAAAATGGTAGAGACTATGAAAAAAATGTGTAGCAAATCCATCAGCAGAAAGTAGCAAGCTTTGGTTGTCAATACTGAAAGCAAAAAAGTCAATAGCAATAATATACCAACAACAGCGAAGTAATGGGGTGTCGGAGACATATCACCTACAATTTATACACAATATACATGCACCACACAATACACAAGCATATAATCTACGTTACACAACCACAACTACGATATATATTACATAAACATATAACACAAAAAAAGATACAAAACAGTCATAATTTGATATTCCGAGGGTAAAAACACCACCCTCAAATTTTTAACCATTAATATGCTGTTGACTACAAGATCGAGTCCATAATTTTTTTAGATTTAAATTTTTTTAGATTTTAGAAAAATTATCAGACTTAAAAACAAACATCATTTCACCGTATTTCAGAAACTTACCCATACTGACGCGACTATACACAATTCATCATCCCATCCTACATAACATAAACTGACAGCCTACCATAGCATGTTACATAGATTAATAGAATTGCCGATGTCAAAATACAAGTCAAAATAGAACTTTGAGATAGAATTAAATAACATTAAGCAAATAGTAGTAAACAATTGGTACAACGAAAAAACAATTCATAAAATTTTAAAATAAAAACTATATAAGCAACCCTGAAATTAGTATTTCCACCACCAGAGAAAAAATCTAGTACCTTCTGCTCGAGTACATATACAGGCAAGATATCAACAAAAATACTAGCTAATTGACTTAGTTCCAGTGCCATAAAACAAAACACACACACACACACACACACACACACACACAAATAAATAGCATAAATAAAAAACAACAAAAATAGCAAAACACATTAAAAAGAAAGGAATAACACCAGTTTTTAGTACAAACAACAACTTAGTCAAATATATTAAAAACCACAAGAGCCAAAATAAAAAGCACTTACACAGTGGTGTATAGAAACTTAAATGTGGCCAAAAACTTACATCGGTCAAACTGGTTGAACGTTTAACAAACGTATAGCGGAACATAAAAGGGCTTTCAATAATAATAAAAAAAACAGATTCTAAATACGCACTTCACCTTCTAGATTATAATCTTCTTCTTATTTTAATGACGAATTTCAAATCCTTCACATCCAAAATAAAGGCCTTAGACTATCTTTATAAGAATCCATGGAAATTAACAAATTATTAAATAAATACATAATTCTAAATGACCAACTTGAGACAAACAGTTCTCCCTTCCTCAACCTAATCAGTTCAAGACTATAAGTGTAAACATATACCAAAAATAGATCACTTGAGAAAGGCACTCTGCCGAAACGGGTGTAGTGATAAGATATTATAATAAATTTTGTGGAAGTTTTGAAAACAAAGTTTTTAGTGTTTTATTGTTATATAGTATAATAACTGTTTGTGTGTATTTAATGAGCATACACTAACACAACATCTATTTATTCACTTATAAAACGGTTAAATATAATTCAATTAATCATAGCAACGTGGTCATTTGGAGCTGTTCATCGACATAGCATAACCTTACCTAAGCCTGTCTAATTTTTCCAAAGTGTCTACTGTTCCAATGCAGGATTAAAACATAACATCTCCTACCTCGTTTGAGATCAAACTTAATGGGAGCTTTTACTAATCTTCCGGAGCGCGTTCTAATATTGCAATCTGGACATGCTTCATCTCTAGGTAGAGATGGGCTTATTTCTTCTTATGATGAACTTAAGATGGACTCGTTTGGTTCTAATTGAACCGATTCGTGTCTCGAATTTCGATTCACTGTGGGTTCAATTGTAATTAATTGTTTATAAATCTCCTCTCCCTTAATAGTCAACAGGGCCTTCTCCAAATGTTTCTTTACTATTTGAACACTACGCTCCGTAGCACCATTACTTTGAGGGTGATACGGGGGTGTCTTTACTGGTGTTATTCCATTTGCTTGACAAAATCCTACAAATTCACTGGAATTCAAAGGAGGTTCCTTGTCTGAGACTAATTCTAGGGGAAGACCAATTATAGTAAATATATCTCTTAATTTTGACATAATCTCTGATGAATCTGTGTCATTTGACAATAATGTGTACCCCGGAGGTAAAGGACACTATGTCCATTTTTTTGAAATTTAGATTATTGCACTTTTGAATATAACTTTTCTGGCTCTACACAAAGGTAAACCATACTATGTCCAGAGACAATTTTACGGCAAGTTACCGACTTTTTAATAAACACCAAGTCCACTTCCAGTCAGAGGTAAACAACACCATGTGGACTTGGTGTTGTTTACCTCTACTATATGTGTGCACCGTCATTTATCATCCGGGCATAGTGTTATGTACCCTTGTACACTTCCCGTCATATAAAAATGGTACACTTTTTTTTCCAATGTAAACCAGTGTTTAGACCAGAGATATGAGAGCCTCTCTTACATATCTCTGGTTCAGACTGGACAAAATGGTTCGTGAAACAATTTATTGTTGCAATCACAGATAACGGAATTGCACTAAATCTAAATAAAAAAAAACGTTCAAAAATGTATTTAGATAAATATTATTTCTATCATTAACAACAAAAAACGGTATCTTATAAATTTAATAACCAGAGAGACGGTTGAGTTAATGTCCAAAATGTTTGAAGATTTTTTAATAATGGAGATATGACAAAATACTATTATTTCAGCAGTTTCGAATTATAATACATATATTTAAATTCCACACTTGTTTACTGTAAAAGTTATTAATTTTGTCATCATCTTGGTGCTACAGCCCTTAGAGGGCCTCGACCTTCTCAAGCTTTCTACGCCATTCTATTCTGTCCCGCGCTTGCGTTTTCCAGTTGCCGACTCCGATCTTCTCGGCATCTTGTGTTACCCCGTCCATCCATCTCAGCTTTGGTCTACCCCGTCTTCTCATTCACACGGGTTGCGCTGTTAGAATCTTTTTTATCATGTTTGACTCAGGGGACCGGGCTACATGTCCTGCCCACTGCAGGTGGTTTCGCTTAATGATAGTGGTAATATCTTTACCACCAAACGTATGCTTGTAGATATTCTGCAGTTCAAAGTTGTATCTACGCCTCCATATTCCGTTCTCACAGACCGCTCCGAATATCTTGCGTAGCACCTTTCTTTCAAAAATGGATAGAGCGGATTCATCTGTTTTCGTTAGCGTCCATGCCTCTGATCCATACGTGAGAATGGGGACTATCAGTGTTCTATACAGCCTTATACGAGTTTTTTGAGACAGACGTTTGTTAGCTAAATACTTTGATAGACCATGATAACACCTGTTTGCAATTATTATTCGCCTTTTTATTTCCTCAGATGTGTTATTATTGGGGTAAACCGATGTCCCTAGATATATGAACTCTTTGACTGCTTCGAAGTTTTGGTCATTGATGATTAAATTTGTGTCAACATTTCCAGCTCTTGTGTTTGTGTTAGTCGCCATGAATTTGGTTTTATTTTGATTGATCTGTAACCCCATTCGTTCTGCTGCTGCTACTAGCTCGGTTAGGATTTCCGCAGTTCTCGCCCTAGTTCTTGTTCCTATTCATTTTGTATTAATTTCAAATTAAATTTTGAATTTTTCCAGTGTGTTTCATTTATTCTAGTATGCCACAACTCAATACAGTTTTGTGCTACACTTTATGAGAGACGAATGACACCTCTCGATTTAAAATTAAACATAATAATTTAAAGTCATGTCCAAATTTATTAACATTATTTTTGAATTAAAATATTTTCATAAATTATAATAAAACACGATTCAAGTTCTACTTTAAGCTGGTTTAGGGGTGTATTATGTAACACTTCCGTTAAATTTTAGAAGCCTCTAAAATTTTAACGTCCGCTAAAAATATTTTTGTATTCTGTAACTTATGCATCCGTTACAATCATAACCTAAACCGTTAAAACTCCCGCTAAAACAAAATATTTTGGAGGATGACAAAACTTGTCCTCTTATTTTTAGCAGTCCGTTAAATATCATTTGATTATTTTTGTTTGGTTAGGTTTATATGATTATTAGTTTGTTATTTATATATTACAGTATAGATAAACAATTAAAAAAGACAAATGGCTTTTTATGATATATTTGGCGAAGTTTTAGTTGATGAAATAATAAATAATAATGAAAGGTAAGTCTTAGTTTACTTTATAATCCATATGTTACACCTATAACGAAATTCAAATTTTTTATTCTTTTTGCAGAGCTGTTCAAGTAGTCGTTTAAACCACCCGAAAGAGACATTTGCGATACATGCAGTACATTCACCGCTCAATTGAAAAATAATCTTACTGCAGATGAACTAACTAGTGTACAGGCTGATCATGATGCTCACCTAATTGAATCTAAAACTCGGTATAACTTAAAACAATTGGACTTTATAATGGCTAAAGTGTGTGTATGTGTGTGTGTGTTTTGTTTTATGGCACTGGAACTAAGCCAATTAGCCAGAACAAATGTGTGAAAGTTATAAGGAAAATGCTTCAATTAAGTATTAATTTTCACTTAATGCGTATCTAATATTATCTTATATTTAATGAACAACACATATTATTATACATAATACTCAATATTATATTATTGATTATCCTTATAATGTAACTGTTTTTTTTTTAACTATATTGTTTGGTTTTTGATTTATTATTTGTTTTTTTTTTGCCGCTAATTTGCCGAAGGGTCGTCTCGGCGGGGTTTTATAACACGGGGGAGGGGACCCCTGGAATGGATACAAAAGAGTGGGATTTATGTTAGTCTAATGGCTAAAGAGTCACCAAAATACAAAGTACTATCTGGTGATAGGATGAATGGAAGCTTTGGACATTAAATTTTACATTATATGATGCCAGTGATTCTTCTGTACAATGTATGATGTGGGACGAATCGAAAGGGGCCCGAGGTGCAAATAAAATTGCCTCGTCAATTTTGAAATGGGCTGACAATACAATTCCAGGTAGTCAAGTAGAGGACATAACTCTTTGGACCGATAACTGCTATGGACAAAATAAAAATATAAGTATTATACTGTGCTATTTTTGTATACTGCGTACGTACCCTCAAATAAAGACGATCACTCAAAAGTTTTTACTGAAAGGGCACACACATATGGAAGCAGACAGTGTTCATGCTTTAATCGAAAGGAAAAGAAAGAAACTATCCAATTTGGCCATTTTAACACCATGCGACTGGCAACAACTAGTTAGGCAAACATCAGGTAAATACACAGTGCACAATATGGAACTTGCAGATTTCAAAAACTTCAAAACGCTGTTCGATAAGAAATTGTCAAAAAAAAGAATGTTAATAAAGACCCTGTTCTACTGTCAACATGTGTGTTCCTACAAGTCCAACAAGAACACATTGAAAAGCTCATTTATAAGACCAATTTCAATAATCAAAATATGTATGAAGTGGACTTCATGAGGTATCGAAGACAGCAAGTAACGTTTCCAGCCCAATTAAATCAAGGCTCAGTAATCCCATTACCAAAAACAAAAGTACAATGACTTAATTGCACTATTACCTTTTATTCCGTCAGTTTGTCATGCGTTTTATCAAAATTTAACACATAGCGATGTAGCCACAAACGATTATTCACAAGAAGATGAAGATGATATGGAGCATCTTTAACAATTTTGAAACTTGTCGTCTATAATTTTACTTAATTATCATAACATTATAATATTTACCTCTAATAAAATAATAGTATAGGTTGTTGAATGTGTTTGTATTGTTTATTTCGTAAAGACCTTAACATGCAATGCCACATTATTTTAAAAAAGTTGTTAGAGGTAAACAACACTATGTCCAACTACAAATTTTTAAAAACCCACAATACCACAATAATAATATATTAATCTTGGTTAAATATAAGAAACATTTGAGTATTTACTGATTACAAATTTAAAAAATGTTAAAACTGCTCTCCTGAAAAAGTAAGAAAATGGACATAGTGTGCTTTACCTCCGAGGTACCAATATGTATACAGGGTGGTCCTTAAGTAATTATACAAAAAGAAACCGTAGATTCTACACTTTAAAATATTACGATTTGAGCCAAATTGCTTTAATAAAATGTTGATATTAAGAAAGATACAGGGTGTTAAAGTGCAAAATTAAAATTTTATTTTTCTCTATAACTTTCATGTTTATAAACATTTATGTATAAAAATTTACAACTGGGTACTTTTAAATATGAGAAATTATAATTTGATGCACACTTTGATGTAACAGATAGAGGGCGCCACTTATGCCACATATGTGGTATAAATTTGGACTTAACTTTTTTGCTCTTGTATTTGGGATAAAATTTGCTAACCTGTATTTGGGATAAAAAATATTAAAGATACATTATTTTAACAAAAAAAGGTATACTTGGTAATAACTTCAAAACTTAACAGTTTTCGAGATAATCGTATTTTAAAAATCAGCTGCATAATTCTGATCTAAGACAATTACTCCATGCAACGAAGAAAATATAGACAAAAACATTAATACTTCTGAATTTTGGTATAAAATACCTTTAACTGAAGTTAATAGTTAACGAAATATTAAATAAAATAAATATATCAGCAGGATAATTAATAATAGGATTTGACAAAATAACAGAATAATAGGATTTTACATCAAACATTTTACGTTTTATGTTAAATTAACGTCATATTCAAATTATTTTGTTTACAAACCAAATTAAGAAATAGTTAAACTAAATAACATAACTTTTTGTCAAAAAAAGTGTTCGATATGTCCACCATTTTCTTTAATTCATTTGTCAATATATTCCATAAAAGATCGTCCCATATTAAATAGCATCATTGGTTCATCATAGGTTGATTCATCAAGAAATTGCTGCAGTGTTTATTTCTTTCCATAGTTGATTGCGAATGTTTATGGGATTCTTATAGATACATTGTTTTAATGCGCCCCATACACCAAAATCAAGCGGATTAAATTCTGGACTACGTGGTGGCTATAATGTATAATGGATAAATATATTTTTTTGGATACATATCCAAATCTTATGGTATATTATGGAACTACATCTTATTTGTCGCAGAAGTTAAATAATGTAATTAACTGTGATGTATCTCATTCATTGGTTACTTATATACACACGGAATAATCTATCGATGAAATTACTTATTTATATGATTACGTTACAGCTTACGAGTAACTATAATTAAGTATAAAATTATAATTTATCCTGCTCAAAAGCATCCAACTGTAAATTTTTGTCCAAAAATATTTACAAACTTAAAAATTATAGCGAAAAATAAAACTTTTAATTTCCAGTTTAACACCCTGTATCTTTCTTAATATCAACATTTTATTAAAGGAAGTTGGCTTAAACCGTAATATTTTAAAGTGCAGAACCTACGGTTTCTGATTGTACAATTACTTAAGGACCACCCTGTATATATATATATATATATATATATATATATATATATATATATATATATATATATATATATATATGTATATTAATGATATTTAGAATTTTAATTTTAAAACTTTACAAAAAATATATATAAAACATTATTAAAATTTTTGATTGATGATTTATATCACATCTTTCAATTTTGTTATCTCAGGTTTTACTCGTGCTTTACAAAAACTTTACAAAAAATATATATGAAACATTATTAAAATTTTTGATTGATGATTTATATCACACCTTTCAATTTTGTTATCTCAGGTTTTACTCGTGCTTCAATATCTATACTTTACAGCTGATGGGTTAGGTCCAAAGAATAACGGAATAAAACAACATAATATGATATGAAAATAATGTAATAAAATAAACTGATTAAAATACCTCCAAAAATTATTAGCATACAATGTTTATAAAACAAAATTTGTTCTACGTACGTGAACCTTCAATAATGCATGGATAATATAATACAACTACAATCTAAGATACAGCTTATTATTCTACATAAACAACTCAAATAATATTCAGTGTCCTTCCTAATGTAATTTTGATATAACGATTGTACCAAGAAAAATTTGTATGAATTCTCCAATTCTCTCCACAGCTCCGTGGCCCCTCTCAGAACAAATTTGATCTCCTTCAACTATCGACAACTTATTCACACGTTACTAATATGATATAATATTTTTTAACCCAAAGTTCTCAAATTTAATATATTATGAATGTTTCTCCCGTTGAAACGCTTCCTCTGCCTTGAGTTTTCCAATTCCTTGTTCTATGCAAATTGAACTATCAGTTCTCAGCAGCCTCCTATGTAATTAGCAATATTAAACAAGATATTGCAATTTAGTGTCTTCAATGCTCTCCTTCGAATGCACGTACCTTTCCAATGATACCAGCCTCTTTTCCTCTCGCCAAACTTAATATCTCGTTCCGAAATAAACAGCGATACGTAGAATACAAGTAGGAAAAGTTTACTTACAAATTTGTACCAGATCAGCTACCGTCGGACACAATTACTTCACCAACTCACAACTTATTCTTTATCACTTACTACCCTTGGATACCACCTCGAAAACCAACCATTCACTTTAAGAAACTGGAACTAACTGACTCTCTCATCTCCTCTATCCATTCATCCAACCTCTCATTATACACAACCATCACCACTTTCCAAATTCTCGGCCAATCAGAAATTTGCATACCACTCCCACATAAAATCAGAAATACCTGAAAACTTTCCTAATTCATATTATTTCTACAAGGACACTCAATTTCTACTGGGTATTTATATATTCCGAACAATCATTTATTTATTGACTATTTTTATTGTCCTTTTCATGGCGCAAATCCGGCTTACGGAACACTTTATGGCTTATGGGGAAAAACCATCGTTAACTTCTAGTCATTGTACCCGCACTATTTCACTTATTATATTTATACAAAAGATTATTTATGACTAAGATTACCTTTGGTTAATTCCAGGCAGCTCGGAGTATTTTTTTTATTTTCTATAATCTCTGAAATATTGATTTCATGGTACATTTAATATTTTTACCCTTAAATTTTTAATACCATAACAATATATATACATATATATATATATATATATATATATATATATATATATATATATATATATATATATATATATGTAGATGTATATATATACATATATATATATATATATATATATACATATATATATATATATATATATATATATATATATATATATATATATATATATATACAGTGCCGGATTTAGTTCATGGACCGCCGGGGGCTAAGTTATACTATACCGCCACTCTCCAGTAGGTATAGATGCGTCTTAGGTACACAATTGATTAAAACTATTTTAATATTATTAGGTAATTTATTACAAATATACAAAAAAGCCACAAAGACACAAACTCACAACTTATAAAGTAAATTAACATAATTATTTACAAACAAATTTTCTTGGACTTCCTTCTTGCAAACAGGTCGATGATTTTATTAAAATATAATTTTGTAAGCATATCTTTATTAATATTTAAAACAGCGAACGAATTTAATGTTTCTTCCGTCATCGTATTTCTCAAATAATTTTTAACCCGTTTTAAAGTGGAAAATGATCTTTTCACCAGTTGCGTTAGTAACCATCAACGATAAGAAGATTCTTAGTGCTATTTCTACGTTTGGGAAGGTTGCAATTATATTATTTTTATGCAAAAGCTCCATCACAAAAGTAGCACTGTGATTTGTTGGATTTTTATACTCAATTTAGCCTAGCAGTGACATTATATATATACACTCACTTGCTAGAGATGTATCCAAGTCATTCGAATAAATATTCACTAATACCGACGCTTTGGTCTTCATAAGCTTTTCGTCTAGATTTTAGATTATTTGCTAAATAATCAATTGTTTTATACAGCACTTCGGTTCTAATCTAATTATGCGGTGTAAAGATCTCTTCTGTATCTGCTTCGTCAAAATGTAATTTTCTTTTGCGACTTCTAATTTCTTTGCTGTATTCCGTTTGTTGTTATAAGAATTGCCCCTTTTGTACAAATAAATTACATTTATCACGAAAAGACTCCTAAAAATGTTGTAATACAATGTGAGCTATACAAAGACGAACATGTATGTAAGCCCATATTTGCGCTTTGTAAAGATTTACTCGCTAGGTCAGTACTTCGAACCAAAAGGCAACATAAATACCAAATTCTAATGTAGCCATCTCTTCGTGTTAATTGTTTGCTTGACAGTGAACTGGCATCTTCTCGTCGTCGTTAGAGGATAACTCTAAAAGTGCTTGCTTTATATCTTGATAGCATAAATTAAGAGCTATGAATGCATTACATTGTCCTGACCATCCAGTCACATTAACTCTTTTTGGAACAAATGTTGTATGTCCACACTTTTTCAATAGATCAGTGAGTCGTTTCCATCTGTAAGTTAAAGCTGAGAAAAAAACATAAATTTCTTGTGCATTCTGTTGCATATTACACAATCAAATTTAGGGAATGGGCTGCACATGGTACGTATTTTGCCAAACTATTCCTAGATTTTATTCGGGTTTGGAGACCGCTATAAACGCCAGACTTGTTATTCGCATTGTCATACGATTGTCCCCTGTAGTTATCGATATTTATATTCAGGTTGGACAAAATTTTTAAAATACTGGCTTCCATATCTTCGGTTTTGTAGCCAGTGTTGTCTAAAACTGTATGAACCTCTCCACAGGTGTTCCGGTGTCCGAGCAATACCTAATAATGAATGTCAGTTGATCTGTACGTGTTATATCAGGCATAGAGTCAACAATGATTGAATATTCTATCTAATATCTGATCTAATATGTGGTCCGAAAGCACTTGCAAAAGTGCAAAACAAATCATTTTTGATAAATAAGATACTGAACCACAGCCTTTTGAAGCATATTTTTCAATATGTTCTTTTAAAAGGGGATCATATTCCGCCAATAACTCTAGTAATCCAAGGTAGTTGCCATTGCCAGTAGAACCAAATTTTTCGTCAGTTCCTCTAAAAGGTAGTCCCCTACTAGCTCAGAATTTTATGACACTAACGCCTCTTTGTAATCTGTTTCGCCAATATGTGGTCTCATGTTCAATCTGTTGCCACATAGAATCATCGATCTTTCTCATACTCAATGAATTTATTGAAATAAAGTTTTAAGAGATTCTAAATGAACGACTGACCTTTCATGATTGTCACATTTTTCTTTAGCCTTTTTTCAGTCGTCAAATCCAGTAAAAAAGGAAAAAGTGCAATTTTTGCTTAAAAAGATGTCACGATAAGACTACCAAAGAGAATTGAAATACTATTATAAAAATAATACCTTAATCAACCATGGGAGCTTATCGTCTATGCTTCGCCTAGCTCAGTATCTCAAGTGTGAGTTCGTCTTGTCTTAAACCAGGAATCAAACCTGAACCCCCATCTGATAGCAAATAAAACAAATTTTAACTAATCATATTTATTAAAAACAGGAAACAACCAACCCTGCCAATGCTTAACAATGAATATAGTGAGAGTGATACTTAAGGCAGCGATGGCATCAATGGGCTGCTTGTGTGTTCTCCCAATTAGACGGTTAGATCCTCCTTTGAGCTGCAGTTATACCATGTGAGTGACTCCCAATTAACTCCAATATCAATAAATTTTCATAATACGGCCAATAAAGTCTAAAATGCGGCCAATTAATTCAGCCAATAAAATTTGTAATACGGTCAATAAACTAAAATAAAAGAAACAGCTCGTATTAGAGGCACATCATAAAGGGTTTAATTTCCTTGCCATTTTTCAAAATTACAATTAAATAAATAAGGATAAAATGAAATATAATTATTATTACTTAGTTCAATTTTTTTTTAAGATTCCCACATGCATAGAATAAAAAAATGTGCTTTTTTTGTGAAGTTACGAATATTGAAAATGCTGCCAGAATTATAGAATAAAGATTACAATGAAAGTACTCACCTCAAGAGAATGTGGCAGATCATAAAATGAAGCTTATTATAATTTTTGCCTTCTTTTATAAATTTTATTTATATCCCACTATGTCAGAAAAGCTGATTGACAAAAACTAAGTGGGAGATTAAAATAAATTTAGCACAGATGACATAGGACGTAAGCCTATGATAGAATTAGCACTTCTGTCAGCATAGAACAGAATATTCAGTCTACCGGACAGAAAGAGAGAGGGCAAATATTTATTCTACGGGACAGAAAGAGAAAGAAAAGAAAGGCAGAGGTCGCCAACTACTCTTTGAAGAAAAAATAGTAAAAAAAACTAAATGTAAAGGAATTAATGAATTAATAAATAAATTAAAATAAAGTAACTATTTAAATATAAATTAATAAAGAGGTGACGTTTACAACGTTACAAAGAGTCGACAATATAAGCAAAATGAAGAGCCAGTGCTTTTGGAATAAACTAACCAGTCACGCCGAATTTTTTCACCATTCCTTAAAACTTTATAGAATCGTGAAAGACAGTGAAAAGTGAAAGAATAGTGAAAGACAGTGAAATAAAAGTCTAGAATAGTGAAAGACAATATAAGGCGTTTTCATTATTTACGAAGTTCATTACAGAGCGGTGCGGCGCAGGTAATACGAACATTAGAGTTTACCGCCGAAAACTATGCAGTTGTGTGGAAATTAATTAGGGAAAGGTACGTTAATAAGAGATTATTAATTTCCAATCATGTTAATGCCTTATTTAATATAGAGCCAATACATAGAGTCATCTAATAGATTGCGGCAATTAGTTGACATTTTTTCGAAGCATTTATACGCGTTAAAGCAGCTAGGGCTACCTACTGATTCATGGGACATACTCCTTATACATATTATTTCTTGTAAGTTCGATACATCGACTTTACGCGCATGGGAGAATAGCAAAACACATAATGAAATTCCTAGTTTTGATGATTTTAAAACGTTTTTAAAATCAAGGGCGGACCTCTTAGAATCACTTGAGGTAAATCAAGCTGAAAAACAAAATACACGGAATATTTCTCATTTCTATTCACGGAATACGAAATATTCACATAACATTCGTGGTCTATATTCATCACAGGGAACTTTAAATAAATCGGATAATACACAGTGTTGCCCTATTTGCAAAAGGGAACACACCGTTTATCAATGTGGCGAATTTTCAAAACTTTCATCTAGGGACAGGTTTGATAAAGTAAGACAGGTCAATCTTTGCACGAATTATCTTAAACCTGGACATTTCTATAAGCGGTGTAGACAATCAACATGCAAGAAATGCGCGTCAAAACACCATACGTTATTGCATCCAGATAGGTCAAGCGAACAGAACGCAGCTTTAGTTCATCAACTGGTAGAAAACGCAAGCGATATACGATCTGTAGATAATATACAAGGTATTTTAAACACTACCAATTTGTCAGTTTCGGCAGTTAGCGCTACATATCAAACTATACACTGTCCACAGTATTAGTTAATATTTTTGACAGCCAAGGTAAGGCATACCTAGTGCGAGCTTTGTTAGATTGCGGTTCACAAAGCTCATTTATAACCAAAAACTTATGCTACAAACTTAGATTAAAAACGACAAGCGCGGACATATCAGTCATGGGCATAAATAATATTGCATCTCCCGTTCGGTTCAAATGCAAAATAAATATACAGTCGCGTAGCGATATAACTTTTCATACAACTTTAAATTGTTTCGTAATACCAGAAATTACGGGGTGCGTACCAGCATCTCAAATAAACATTAGCGATTTGCAGATACCTAAACATTTAAAATTAGCGGATAATCATTTTCATAAACCACAAAAGGTCGAATTGTTGATAGGAAGTGATCTATTTTGGCAAATACTGGGCGCAAACAGAATTAATTTAGGTAAAAATAAACCATTTATGCAAGAAACAATGTTTGGCTGGATCATAGCAGGGCCGTATATCAGCCAAAACAAAGCATCAGAAAAGCGAATAACTAAGTGTAATTTCACAAACACAATCGAAGTTACAGAACAGCTAAGTAAGTTCTGGGAACTTGAAGAGGTTTTCAATGGAAAACCTGCACTCTCGGGCGAAGAAATTGCATGCGAAAAACATTTCGAAGATACGGTGAAACGCGACGCGACAGGCAAATTCATAGTGTCATGGCCATTCAAGGAACCGATAAGTTCACTCGGTGATTCATTTCGTCAAGCAAAAAATAGATTTTTAAATCTCGAGCGTAAGTTGAATAAATATGCCAATCTTAAAACTCTTTATAGCGAATTCATCCAGGAATATAAAGAGTTAGGACATATGAAAAGTTTATTCAGAATTACGGAATCGGCAACAGATTTTAGTGAAAATACTACATTTTATTTTATGCCACATCATCCAGTAATAAAAGAAAGTTCTTTGACGACACGTTTGCGCGTTGTGTTCGATTGTAGTGCGCCAACTACAAACGGCATTTCATTAAATAGTATTCAAATGGCCGGACCAACCTTACAAAATGATTTACTCTCCATTTTATTCCGTTTTAGAGCACACTTATATGTAGTTAGTGTGGATATACAAAAAATGTACCGTCAGGTATCGGTTGCAGATGATAAAAAATCCTTACAATGTATCTTATGGCGAAATAATCCGGAAGAACCGATTGAAATATTTCAGTTACAAACAATTACATACGGTATGAAATGCTCTTCTTACTTAGCGATTAAATGTCTAATGACATTAGCGGAGGAGCATGAAGCTAAAAATCTTAACATTGCTAGCATTATTAAATCCGATTTTTATGTGGACGACCTTTTGACAGGTTTTGATTCAAAACAGAAAGCGCGCGAAGCATGTAAACAACTTTTTGAGGTCCTCAAAGGCGGAGGATTTACATTGCGTAAATTATATTCAAATGATCCTGAAATATTAAGAGATATACCGGATAATTCAACTACGGGTTCCGTTATTTAATTCGGTGAAAACGAGAAGGCGAAAACTTTGGGATTATTGTACTCACCGCAATCAGATACTCTGTTTTATAGCATAAGTTCATCTCTAGGCCATATAAACATAAAGCGAACTTTATTATCGGACATAGCTCAAATTTTTGATCCCTTGGGTCTGTTAAGCGCGTGTACCATCATAGCGAAAATTATGTTACAACAACTATGGCTCGAGCGTCTTTCATGGGATGATCCCATACCTAAGCATTTAGCAAATAATTATTTACAGTTTAGTAATAAATTAGGAAGCTTAAATAATTTAAAAATACCTCGGCATGTTATATGTTCTAGTGAGGTCAAACTAGAACTTCATGGATTTTGCGACTTCTCAGAAAAAGCGTACGGTGCTTGCATATTTATCAAATCTACCGATTCGTTAGGTAGATCGTATTCATTCTTATTATGTGCGAAAAGCAAGGTTGCGCCCTTAAAGCCAGTTACCTTGCCGCGTTTAGAGCTCTATGGAGCAGTAATTTTATCGCGTTTGACCAATAAGGTCAAAAATTCATTAAATGTGCAATTTAGTACGTGTTACCTCTGGACAGATTCATCGATAGTACTTAGTTGGTTGAAAACATCAGCCAATCTATTGAAGACGTTTGTTAGTAACCGCGTAGCAGAGATCCAGGAAACCACTTCGTTTGCGCAGTGGCGTCATATGCCAGGCAAGGATAATCCTGCAGATCTAGTATCCAGAGGCGTAGAACCAGATAAAATAATAGAATGCAACTTATGGTGGCATGGACCGGAGTGGCTCATGCAAGATTCAGATAAATGGCCAAATTTACAAGTTGCTCCTACTGTAACCAGCAAAACGAGAAAAAACATAAAGGTTTTTACTAATAAACTTGATGAAACACCGAATACGGAAGTATTTTCATTTGAGCGCTTCTCTAATATTTTACGTTTAAAAAGAACCGCTGCATATGTGTTCAGATTCATCCGCATGTGTAAAAATAATTAAAGAACTTCTGAACTCCTTTCTTTGGATGAAATACATTCTTTATTTAACCGTATTCTAAAACTGTGTCAATCACAGTCATTTTCTAATGAAATAAAGCATTTGAACCAAAAGGGATCTCTAGATAAAAACAGCGAACTCATAAATTTATCTCCATTTCTTGATAATCAGGGCATCATGAGAGTAGGCTGGCGTTTAAAGCATTCCGAGTTTGCGTATGACAAAAAACATCCCCATCTTTTAGCGGCAGATCATATAGTTACATCGTTAATATTTAATCATTTTCACAAAGATCTTATGCATGCTGGTCCTCAGCTTTTACTTGCAATGATAAGAGAAACTTTCTGGCCGTTATCAGGAATAAATTTAGCGCGACGTACCGTACACAAATGTGTAAAATGTTTTAGATTAAAATCTAAACCCATTCAGCCAATAATGGGTGACCTATCTGCCCAGCATCTCGCAGGTGGCCCACCGTTTATTGTAACAGGTGTAGATTATGCGGGCACTTTCTTAATTCGCGATAGAAAGGGTCGAGGTTGTAAACTAATAAAGAGTTACATGTGTCTTTTTATTTGTTTTTGTACGAAGGCTATACATTTAGAATTAGTTACAGAACTGTCTAAGGAATCATTTCTGTTGGTCTTTAAAAGATTTATTGCGCGAAGAGGCAAGCCTCAAAAGATGGTTTCCGACAATGGAACCAATTTTATAGCAGCTAGTTCGGAGTTAAAATCGTTAAGGCCGTTCCTCGCGATTCTGGGCATAGCTAAATTCCAATGTAAAAGTTTATATCAAATAACGCAAAAACTATGGCAGATAATGAGATGATTCTTTTTTTATATGAAAGGTCTTAAAAAGTTCTAGTGCACTATTTGGTTGTAAATTAATAAATTGTTTAAACAATATTTTTTTTTCATATTTTTGGTTAAAATAAACGTAAAAATTTTTTTTTTGAAATAGGGCACTACAGA